>NC_066545.1:6066570-6114070 GCF_024679095.1 Eriocheir sinensis | reverse complement strand
CCCTACCTAATGACTCTCCCCTTTCACGCACCCTGCCATCACCTTTCCGCTACACCTTGCATATCATAAACTATCTCATCATCTCTTCCCAACCAAATGACTGTCCTCTGGTTATATTTCTTCTCGTGATATCTTGCCATTAACTTTCCGTTCCATCTAAAACATCATAACCTGTCTCATCAATTCTTCTTCTTACAAGTGATAGTCCCCTTGTTACTCCTCTTCAGCGTTTCATGTCATTACCTTTCCGCTCCATCTCCCACATCATAAACAGTCACCATCTCTTCCTCCTAATGACTATCTTATTATTTCTCTTCTCGTGCTATCCTGTCATTACCCTTGAACCATCCTACTTTTCTCTCCCACTCAACTTCCATCCTACCCTTTAACTGCCGCTCCATATACTCCTATCCTTTCCCTCTGACACACTCCCATCCAACCTTTCTGTCTCTTCGTACTCTCCTCTCCGCCTAACACCTGGTATCCTTTGACACTCTCCCTTCCTACACTTAAATGAGCTTTCTTTCGGCCACCTCTTTTAATTCTTTTTTGGGAGCAGCGAGTAGCGGGCTTTTTTTTTATTATTGTTTTCTTTTTTTGTGCCCTTGAGCTGCCTCCTTTGTTGTTAAAAAAAAAAAAAAATCACTGAACTACCCTCTCCTCTCCTATGGCTAAGAGTGCCCCTGTGTGATCGAGGTGTTCTTTCCCCCGCAGAGACGGTGCCTGTGGTGCTGCTGGTGGGCGGCGTGGTGGCGGTGGTGGTGGTTGCCGTGGTGGTGGCCTCCCTGGTGCTGTGCAACAAGAGGCACTCCAACATCAAAGGTGAGGAGCAGCAGTAGGAGGAACAGAAGGAGGAGGAGAAGGAGGAGGAACAGAAGGAGGAGAAGGAGGAGGAGGAGAAGGAGGAGGAGGAACAGGAGGAGAAGGAGGAGGAGGAACAGAAGGAGGAGAAGGAGGAGGAGGAAGAGGAGAAGGAGGAGGAGCAGAAGCAGAATGAGGAGGTGGAGTAGGTGGAGGAGGCATGTAAACGTGAAGGAGAAGGCAGCTTAAAACCTGTAGTACGAAGGAAAATAAAACTAGACATAAAGAATAAAAAAATAATGGCAAGGAAAGAAGAAATGAGGAGGATGGAAGAAGAGGATGAGGATGAGGAGGAGGAGGAGGAGGAGGAGGAGGAGGAGAAGCAGTATGAGTAAGTAGAGGAAGAAACGAGAAAACAATGAAAAAAACGGCAAAATATAACCGGTTGGACGATGTAAAAAAAAAAAAAAAGATATGAAGACTCGAGTGAATACAAATAATAATAATAATAACAGGATGAGATGACACGAGGAGGGAAAGAAAGGAGAAAATAAGAGGAAGAGTAGGAGAGGAGGAAAAGAGGGAGGAGGAGGAGGAGGAGAAACAGAGGGAGAAGGAGAAGAAAGTGTCGGATGGCGCAAAATGGTTATTGGTCCTACTAGGGAAACCAAATAAGGGCGAACCTAATAACTTGTAACGAGATTGTGTGTCACTGAAAACAGGAAACACCGGTGGCAGGAGGTGGGGAGGAGGAGGAGGAGGAGGAGGAGTAGGAGGAGAACGAAAAGGAGAAATATGGAGGTAGACAAGAGAGAAATATTAAGTTATCTCATGCTATTTTTGTATCAGAGAAGCGAAAACCACACACACACACACACACACACACACACACACACACACACACACACACACACACACACTTCCTTTCTTCCCTTTCTCTTCCCCCCTCCTCCTCCTCCTCCTCCTCCTCTCTCTCTCTCTCTCTCTCTCTCTCTCTCTCTCTCTCTCTCTCTCTCTCTCTCTCTCTCTCTCTCTCTCTCTCTCTCTCTCTCTCTCTCTCTCTCTCTCTCTTTCTCTCTTATTTTTCACTCTCCATTCACGTTTTCTTTATTTCTACAATTTTTCTTTCCTTTCTTTGTTGCACCATTCTCTCTTTTCCTCCTCGCTCTCTCTTTCTTTTCTCTTTCTCTCCATTATTCTTCTCTTACATTCATAGTTTCTCTCCCTCCCTTTCTCCCTTCCCCCACCATTTCTCTCTTCTCTCCTCCCTGACCCTCTCCCACCAATTTCGTCTCCCATTCCTCCCTCCCTATCTCTTCCAAATCACTAATTCACGACCTAGGAGAAGGAGGAGGAGGAGGAGGAAGAGGAGGGAAGTGGGTAGAGGAGTCAGCTTATAAGATTTGGTTTCTCGTCAAGATAAAATAAGTTATTATTATTATTATTATTATTATTATTATTATTATTATTATTATTATTATTATTATTACCAGTATCATTATTATTATTATTACTGTTATTTTTCACTATCATCACTATCACTAACACTACCATGATAGGAGTAAGATTAAATGACGTTCCATACTTATTTCACACTGTCAGACGCATTTTTGTATATTTATTTATCTGTCTATTCAGTTATTTGTTTCTTTGAGCGCCTGTCATCATAACGGGTTGCGTCACGTGTATTTTTTAAGTCCTGTGTTGGAGAGAGGCAGGCAGGGGGAAGGTAAAAGAGAGGTCATTCCTGCCGATGCAACGAGGCATTTACGTTACATCACGACACTAGGGTTGGTATTAAAAGACACCCGCTTCTCACATCAACTATTTATAAAGGTCAAAGATGGGGTCAGTCGGGTTCTAATGAGTGTTTCCTTAGGTTCACGGTACAGAAGAAGGGTCAAACTAACACCAGGGTCATAAAACTGCGACTGGAAATGCCCACAACTCCTACGAAAGCTTTGTCAAATATGTGTTCTTGGGCGGCGAAATGTTTTATAATACGACCCTAGGCGGTTTCATAAGAACACATCCCCCTCTTCCTCCTTCTCTTCTTTCATATTCATCTTAGAGAGTTCCGATTGGTGCCCTGAAAGCTTATTATTCAAACAGTAGGAGCTTTAAATATAAGATAAAGAGACGGAAGGGGAAAGTATGTGTAGAGAAACGAAATTATAGAAATCACAGAGGCGTTGATATTTGATAAAGTTAAAAAAAAAAGCTTGTAAGGAGTTGAAATAGAGGGTTATCAGGTGTTTGAGTTTGATGAGAGAGAGAGAGAGAGAGAGAGAGAGAGAGAGAGAGAGAGAGAGAGAGAGAGAGAGAGAGAGAGAGAGAGAGAGAGAGAGAGAGAGAGAGAGAGAGAGAGAGAGAGAGAGAGAGAGAGAGAGAGAGAGGGGAGGAGGGGTGCAGGAGGTGAGGTGTTGAAAATCCTATAAGCATTTGGGAGAAGAGTTCCTCCCTCCTCCCCCTCCACCTCCTTTCCTCCACTCCGCCAGGAAAAATAACAGCAAATCCGCCTTCTCCTCCTCCTCCTCCTCCTTCTTCTCCTCTCCTTCTTCCCCTTACTTCTCTTTCTCCATTCTTATTCTTTTTCATCATTTCCTCTCAATTTTCTTTAACCTATATTTTAAATTTCTTCTTCGTTTAGTTCTTTCCCTTTTCTCTTATTTTTTCTCCTCCTCCTCGTCCTTCTTCTTCATCTTCATCTCCTCCTCCTCCTCCTCCTCCTCCTCCTCCTACTCCTCCTCCTCCTCCTCCTCCTCCTCCTCCTCCTCCTCCTCCTCCTCCTTCTCCTCCTCCTCCTCCAGCTACTTTGCTTTAATTCCTGTTCATCTTCGTCTTCTTCATAATTCTCTCGTTTTTGTCCACTTACCACGGCGTCTCATGGAGTTAAGTCTTACCAGTAATCCTATTTCCTCCTCCTCCTCCTCCTCCTCCTCCTCCTCCTCCTGCTCCTTTCAACCCTTCCGCCTCACGCACAAACCCTTTCTTTCTTGCCTCTCTCTCTTTCTTTCTTCCTCCTATTTCACGACAAACTATCTTACTTTCTCTTCTACTCCTCTTCTTTGTTCTATTCAGCCTCCTACACTACCCTGAAATAGCCAATCCTCTCCTTCCCCCTTTTTCTCCTCCTCCTCCTCCTTTCCTCCCCGGCAGCGAATGACACCGTGCAAGGAAAGTAGCAAAAGTTTTCCTACTCCAACTTTCCTTCCTACTTTTCTTCAGGTAAATGATGTGGCAGAGAAATTTTCCCCGGGCATATCTGAGAAACTTGACAGCTTCTTCTTCCTCTTCGTCACCTTTGTATTTTTCCTCCTCCTCCTCCTCCTCCTCCTCCTCCTCCTCCTCCTCCTCCTCCTTCTCTCTCTACTTTCTACTTTTCTTCTTCTTGATCGTGAGTAAGGAAAAATATAAAAAGCAGTTGCAAAATGAACAGAAAAAGATAAATAAATATGATTGAAGTAGTATTTTTCTGCTTGCATTGTTCGGTTCTTCATTTCCTTCACATGTTTTATTTCCTACATTCCAAAGCGCCCAAGAGACACAAGTAAAAGACAGGCGAGAAAAGGTATAGCTTAAAGAAACTTGCAAGAATTCTCTTCACGACGTACAAAATAATAAATGAATTAATATTAAGAGAATAATATCTTTTTTCCACAGTCATAATATTACATAAAAAAACTCAATTGAAAAGCGAAACACGAAACTGCTATATACAGACAAAGGCTTCAATAATCATATATCAACACGAAGGATTTTTGTGTTAAGAGAAAAGAAAGGAAGAAAAGTGAGACATGAACGTCAAAGCTGCGATGGGTCAGTCTAATTAAATCTCAATCACCAATCAGATCATTAGCTTGAGGAGGATGTAATGTACCCTTCTCTCTCTCTCTCTCTCTCTCTCTCTCTCTCTCTCTCTCTCTCTCTCTCTCTCCACTACAGGGCCTACACACATAATGCTGTTGCTTGTGTCCGACAAACAGTGCAGGAAACTGAGCCTTGGCAGTAGTGGGGGAAGGGTCTGCCGTGCAAGGGGCGCCGGCCGCCACCATCTCATTCTCTTGTAACTGCCGCCGCCTCGTTCGCTGTGTAAAATGTCAAACATAGACAATACAAATGGACAAAAAAATAGTGAGCAAAGTGAACATCCGACGCGCCGTGCTCGGCACCTGCGTCGTGCTGGCCGCCGACGGCGGCGCCAGCGGCGGGGCGCGGCCCCGTAAGGTGACCATCACCCTCCTCCGGCGTCGGGGGTGCTGGCGAGCCCTCAGCTCGCGGAGGGTGGCCGTCTTCGCCTTCCCAGAGGCGTCCGGCCCCATCTCCATCCCTGCCCCGCTGGACCTGGAGTACCTCTTCAGGTGCAGCGGCAAGGCAGACGCCGCAGCCATGCAGATCAAGATCTGTGTGGCGTACTGCCGCGGTGCCACTCGCAAGGCCCGCGTGAGCCTGGAGGAATTCCTCGAGGCGCTGCTGCATGGAGGCCGACCTGGCAGTTTCCACCTGTACATCTACGAGGACAAGGTCGGCCTGCTGCAGGCCAGTCAGCAGTTCCAGGCTCTTCCAACAACATGGCCGCTGGAACAGAAAACTGGCAAAGAGAAGAAGGCCACTGACACTGACGATGATGCCACCTACAATGAGTGGAAGGATTACCTGGATAAGGTGTTCTCGGTGGACGATGATGAAGAAAACACCGACAATGATGTTGACACCGACAATGAATGGAAAGTTTACCTGGAGAAGGTATTTTCGGTGGAAGATAACGACCAAGCCGAGGTGGCCCACGAGGATGCCACCTGCTATGAGTGCAAGGAAGAGGTGCTTTCGGTGGACGATGAAGTAGCAAACACCGACAATGATGACGACAACTACAATGAATGGAAAGTTTACCTGGAGAAGGTATTTTCGGTGGAAGATAACGACCAAGCCGAGGTGGCCCACGAGGATGCCACCTGCTATGAGTGCAAGGAAGAGGTGCTTTCGGTGGACGATGATGTAGCAAACACCGACGATGATGACGACACCTACAATGGTCGGAAGGATCTCTCGGAAAAGGTGCTTGTGGATGAAAATAACGACCTTGACGATGCAGTCCACGAGGCTGAAGAGGCCACTGACATGGATGGCACTGCTGAAAACGAGGCCTTTGGAGACTCTGTCGCAGTAGAGAAGGAAGCCTCTGGTGACGCTGCCGCAGAAGAGGAGGCTCCTGAGCTTGGGGAAGCTTCTGGTTCCGCCGCCGCAGAAGAGGATGTCCCCGAGCTGAGGGAAGCCTCTCGGAGCGGTCACAGTGCCACAGACAGGGAGTTTTCCCTTCAAGGCGACGCCCCTTCACCAGTGGCCGTCTCTGCAGCCTCCGCAACAGCTTCCCACGCTTACCGCAGCCTCACAGTACCTCACAGATTTATGGCCCGCCTCACAGGTCCCAGTATCCGCCTGCTGGAGGATCTGGAGCGAAGCCATGACGTCAGCATCGTGCGGGTCAGGCGAACCCTTCACATCAAGGGCCACAGAGACGCCGTCCTGCAGTGCCACCGCCACATGCGCGGCGAGATCGCCGAGTGGCGGAGGCAAGAGGCCGCTGATGCTGCTGAGGCTCAGTAAGCGACCTGCTGACATGTCTGTGACCCGTGACGGCCTCGTTGACAGTGTTTCTTATCGTTTCTCTTTTCTTATCACTTCTCTCAATATAGATATTCTGTTTTATTGCTGTTGCTGTTGTTGTTGTGGTTGTTGTTATTCTTACATTTACCTCCCTTCAGGTGAATGACTGTTCTCTCTCTCTCTCTCTCTCTCTCCCTAGACTTTAAATTGCATTATGTACTTTGTTGGAGAGAGAGAGAGAGAGAGAGAGAGAGAGAGAGAAGGATTCATTTAGCGAAGAAAACGTCCGGCAGGCTTTCGGCGATCCATTAATTACCGGGACGTTCAAAATTGAAAGAAAATCTCGCGAAAAAATATTACGTAACGACGAACAGGAGAGAGAGAGAGAGAGAGAGAGAGAGAGAGAGAGAGAGAGAGAGAGAGAGAGAGAGAGAAATCCACCACCCTTGAGAGCCTCATTGTTAGACGAAAATCTAATTGTAGCCAAGAATGGGAATGAATAAGGCTGAGGAGGAGGAGGAGGAAGAGGAGGAGGAGGAGGAGGAGGAGGGGTAGTTGTATAGGGGAGGAAGAAGGAAGGAGGAGGAGAAAAATTAAGCTGACGTGGAATTGGAGAGAAGACGCAGGAGGAGGAGGAAGAGGAGGAGGAGGAGGAGATAACAAGAGAAGAAAGCTAAGCAGAGAACAAGGCGTAGGAGGAGGAGGAGGAGGAGGAGGAGGAGGAGGAAGAAGATTACGCCATGAAGACACAAGGAGAAGAGGAAGGAAGAGAAGGAGAAGCAGGAGGAAGAGGGAAACGAGAAGAACGAAATTGAGGAAGCAGATAAGGAAGACAAGGAAACAGGAGGAAGTGCAGGGACAGAAGGAGGAGGAGGAGGAAGAGAAGGAGGATGAAGAGGAGGAGGAGTAGGAGGAGGAGGACGCTAGTGAGGCAGGCTCGTAATGAAGAGTTGACAGGAGCAAACATCCTTAGCCCGCACGAATATGAAATGAATAGCTGATGACATTAGTGGCGAGGAGGAAGAGGAGGAGGAGGAGGAGGAGGAAGCACACTGATGAGCCAAACACCGAACGCGTCCATAGTAGAATAGATTTTATTTAGAGATATATAATAAGCTGAAAATAATTGCTGATGAGTTTGTTGAAATTTAGAATATCGTGAGAAAAAAAGAATGCCTGTAAAAGAGGATCAGTAAGGAACATCAACAATAGGAATAAGAAGACTAAGAAGAGTAAGTAGACTAAGAGGAATAAGAAGAAAAGAAAGAAGAAAATGAAGCGAATGTAGAAAATGAATGGAAAGAAAATGGAGATAGGTAAACAACACGAAAAAAAGAAGAAGAAAAGAAAGAGAAGAAAAAGAAGAGAAAGAAGAAAAAGAATAGAAAGATAAAGTAGATGAGTAAACAACATCATCAATAAGAATAAGAAGAATAAGGAGAATATGAAGAAAAAAAGAAAGATGTAATGAAGTTAATGAAGAAAAAGATACGTTAAAAAGGAAGAAAAAGAAGGAAAAGAAGACAAAGGCGAACATCAGAATTACAATAGAAATAAAAGTAAAATAAACAAACAAATAAACAAACAAAAATAGAAAAGTAAAGAACAATCAACAAGATCTCATATTTCTCCCTTCTTTTTCCTCCCTGCCGCCCTTTTCTCCCTTTTCATTTCCTATCTTTTATCCTCTTCCGCTCAGAACAAGAAGAGCTTTCCTCTCTCTCTCTCTCTCTCTCTCTCTCTCTCTCTCTCTCTCTCTCTCTCTCTCTCTCTCTCTCTCTCTCTCTCTCTCTCTCGTGGGAGGAGATAGGATACACTGGCGAAGGAAAAATAAAGACTAGGAGGAAAAATATACAGAATATAAATCAAAAGTCTCTGGCTGTGAACTCTCTCTTTCTCTTTCTCTCTCTCTCTCTCTCTCTCTCTCTCTCTCTCTCTCTCTCTCTCTCTCTCTCTCTCTCTCTCTTCTTATTGAGGGAGGTGCGGAGTTGGCCTGTGAGGGGATTAAAAGACACACACACACACACACACACACACACACACACACACACACACACACACACACACAGGCACACGCACACACACGCCCACACACGCCATTCACTAAAAACTAATCCAACAACGCAAGTCCACATTTTTCCCTTTTACGGAGGACGAGAGAGATGCTGACTGATTGGAGAGGCGGAGGAAATGGAAGATAAGGAGGAGGAGGAGGAGGAGGAGGAGAAGGAGGAAGAGGAGGAGGAGGAGGGAGAAGATACGGGTAAGCAGTAAGAAAAGATGGATGAGGAGTGAGATGAAGAGGATACCGAAGAAGAAGGAGAGGAGGGAAGGAAGTGAAGGAGGAAAGAAAGATAGAAAGAAAGGAAGAAATTAGAGTTAAATGGCAGAAACGTGAAACCAGGAGTGAATGTTGTGTGCAAAATAAACAAAACAGAGTGAAGAGAAGAATGGAGAAAGTAGGAAAGGAAGACATGATACTTTACTAAGATAGAAAAAGACGAAAGGATTAGAGGCTGACATATGAGAACACTATATAAAGGGAAGGAAGAGAGGAAGGAAAGAAAACAAAGAAAAAAGGTTGTGTGGAAGGAATTGAAGAAGAGAAAAGGATGGAAGACAAAAAGAAGAAATGAAGGATGGAACGGAAAAAGTAGAGAAAGCAGAGAGGATGTAGGATAGAAAGGAGGACGAGGGAATAGAATACGGGAAGAAGGATGTAGGAATGGAAGGATAGAGCGAAGAAATAAAGAAATGAGTGACAGAAGGAATAAATGGAGTCATGAATGAATGAAAAAAGTATTGAAAGAAGGAAGGATGGAAAAAATGAATGAATGAATGAAGGAAGGAAAGAGGAGAAGGAAGGAAGGAAAAAATTAATGAATGAAGGAAGGAAAGAGAAGGAAGGAAAAAATGAATTAATGAAGGAAGGAGAAGGAAGGAAGGAAAAAATTAATGAAGGAAGGAAGGAAAGAGGAGAAGGAAGGAAGGCATGTGTGTCCCTGGCGAGCTTCCGGCCACGTGAGAAATCAAAAACCATGGAAAGAAAACTTGAGATGTGGAGACACACGACACACAACACACACACACACACACACACACACACACACACACATATTGGGAGAGAGAGAGAGAGAGAGAGAGAGAGAGAGAGAGAGAGGGGGGGATAAAAACGATACAGGGTGATCAGGCAAAGAGCTGCACCAAAAGGAAGAAGAAAGAAAATGCACGTTTGTGACTCTCTCTCTCTCTCTCTCTCTCTCTCTCTCTCTCTCTCTCTCTCTCTCTCTCTCTCTCTCTCTTGTACACAAACACACACACACAGGAAAGAAAAAATATACCGTACTATTGTGTTTTTCCTCCTCCTCCTCCTCCTCCTCCTCCTCCTCCTCCTCCTCCTCCTGTTCCTCCTCCTCCCTGTACTAATCCCACACTTCCAAACACACTCTTATACACATTTCGGCTCATTCCAAAGCAAATCCCACCACCACCACCACCACCACCGTAAAATTAACACAAACACACAAACACATACCTCCCCTCCCCTAAGACTTCCCCACTCCCAGTTCCCATCCTCTCCAATCCCCTACTCCACCAACCACTCCTCCTCCCCCTCCTAATCCCCTTCCCCTCCTCCCCTCCCCCCACGCAAAAGATTCTGTGTACTCGCCCATTTTGTGTTGCGCGTCTGCTGTTTGTTTTGCAGATTAATAGTTGGTTTTGTTGATAGTATAATGTGTTTTGTGTGCCTTATTTAAACTCCCAGAAGTTTTAACGAGTGGAGTTAATACGAGGCGAGCAAGGCAGAGAGCAAGGAAGGGGAGAGGAGGGAAGGGATGGGGAAGGAAAGGGAAGGGAGGGAAGGAGGGTGTGTCGGGCCTGGAAAGGAAAGAAGGGGGAAGATAAAGAAGAAACGGAGATGGGAACAGTGGAAGGGAGGGAAGGAAAAGGAGCCAGATTGTGTGAGGGAAATTGTAAGGAAAGGAGAAAGAAGGTAGGGAGGGAAAGAACTCAACACAAATGGAAAGGAAGAGAGTGGAAGTGGAAGAGATTGTGAGGAAAGATAAAGAAAATTAAGGAAAAAAAGGAGATGAGAACAGTGGAGGAGAAGGGAAGGAGAAGGGGAATACGATGTTAAGGGGAAAGAAAAAAAAATAAGCCGAAAGAAAGAGAGACTGCAAGGAAAGGATTATAGAGGTAAGGAAGAAGAGGAGGCAAGTATAGTGGATGGAAGGGAAGAGAAGAGGCCAAGGAGTGTGATGCTGTAGGGAAAGGAAAATGAATGGGTAACAGTAAAGGAAAAGGAGAAGGGACAGTAGGGGAGGGGAACAAAGGGAGAGAGAGGGGGGGGGGAGAGTTAGTGGATTAAAAAGTGCTCTCAGTTTAAAAGCTTTCCCACTAAAGCAACAACAAACTAGCAAGATAATATTGGCACTCTCTTCTCTATCGCCACTATCACTATAACCATTAACCGTGCAAGGGTGATTCGACAAGGCCCATAATCCCAAACACTCCAGGGCCCACACATTCACATTTGATAACGCTTTCGTGGAGACTGTTAGTGTTTGCATGGGTAGGTTTAAGAATCTGGTGATAGTTTGACAAGGATTATGGACCGTGAATGTAAAAAGTACTCATAATAACCCATTTAGTTGTTGAAAGAGCCACTCACTCACATATGATAAGGCTTTCGTAGAGACTGTGTTAGTGTTTCCATGGATAGGTATAAGACAAGGATTATGGACCGTGAATGTAAAAAATACTCATAATAACCCGGTTAGTTGTTGAAAGAGCCGATCGATAAGGCTTTCGTAGAGGTTGTGTTAGTGTTTCCATGGGTAGGTATGAGGAGTCTCGTAATAGTTTGATAAGGATAATGGACTATGAATGTAAAAAGTACTCATAATAACCAGATTAATCTCCTTTGTGGACTTTGGAAATAGTTGTTGAAAGAGCCGATCGATAAGGCTTTCGTAGAGGTTGTGTTAGTATTTCCATGGATAGGTATAAGAGTCAGGTAAAAGTTTGACAAGGATTATGGACCGAGAATGTAAAAAGTGATCATAATAACCCGATTAATCTCCTTTGTGGATTATGGAAGTAGTTGTTGAAATAGCCGATCGATAAGGATTTCGTAGAGGTTGTGTTAGTGTTTCCATGAGCCTAATGATAGTTTAATAGTGTAATAAGACACGAATGACAACCCTAATCTCCTTTGTGGCCTTTGTTAGTAGCTATTATGGGACCCAAGAGCGTTTGAGATCACGTGCACGAGTCATGAAGGTCGAGTGTCACGCAAACTGAAAGCACAACGATAAGATAAGACCAAATGTGTCGCTCTATCATCATACTGTTATCGGCGCTTCCCTACGTGCCTCGAGGAACTTGGCTCTTGTTATTGCTGTTGTTGTCGTGGTGGTTGTAGTGGTTATTCTTATCTCTTCTTGGGCTCTCGAAACATTACGTAGACCTCGGGTACTAGAAATTAAGTTGCTTGGATCGTGACCAGACATTTATCATTGTTATCTCCTCCTCTTCATTATTTTCCTCCTTCTCCTCCTCCTCCTCCTCCTCCTCCTTGTTACAATATTTTAACATTTCTCCTTAAGTCACTATCAATTATCTCGTCACCACCTATATTACCATTGACCAGCCCAACCATCACCACCACCACCACCACAACCACCACCACCTACAACCACAGCACTAGAATTCAAACCACTGCCTTCAACATCTTCCACACCATCATCACCACCGTCACCACTACTGTGTTAATTCCCACAATCTTAGTCACCAACACTAAAATCTTTTGCCACAACAATCACCTCAACCACCACCACCACCACCACCACCATCGACAACTATCACCCATTCAACACCCTAACCACTGTCACCATCATTGTTCTTATCATCACTAACCTCACAAACACAACTACTACCACTGTAACCAACGCAATCACCACCATAACCCCTACTACCACATTCTAAGTTACCATACCATCACATCTCTCCTCTAGCTCTATAACTGCACTCTTCTTCACGTCTTCAACTACCACCACTATCAACATCACCACCACCACCAGTAACAACCACCACCACCAAACCAACCAGTCCATCAAATCCACCCACAACCACCACCACCACCACCACCAGCACCACCACAGCCACCACCTTGAGTGTCATTTGGAGACAGACAGTGGAGGCGACACGCGTCAGAGTGAAGCAAGAAAATTAAAGACAATAAGGATTAGGGAGTCGGGACTGAAGTCGGGAGGAGGAGGAGGAGGAGGAGCGACGGAAAGAAAAGAGGCGGGAATGGCTGCGAGCGAACGAAGGAAAGAAAGGAAAAAAAGGGTGAAAAAACTGCAGACGGAGGAACGAAAATACGAAGAGGAGGAGGAGGAAGAGACTGTGAGATGAAGAAAAATTCGTAAGATGGAGATGGAATACTAAGACGTGACAGAACGAAAGAAAGAAGGACGAGAAAAAATGAAAGGAAGGAAAGAAGAAAGCACGAAAGGAGATGATGAGGATGCGGAAGAAGTGAGAAAGGAAAAAAACGAAAAAAAGGAGGGAAGGAAGAAAAGAAACCAGCAGGAAAGGAGATAGAAGGAAATAAGAAGACGAGGAAAAATGAAAAGAAGGAAAGAAAAAACCAAGAAAGAAGCTGAAAGGAACAAAAAATATGAGAAAGAGGAGAGAAAGAAAAAGAAAAGAAAAACGGAGGGAAGAAAGGAAAGAAAGAAACCAAGAAAGAGGAAGAAAGGAACAAGATGAATAAAAGAGAGGAGAATGCAGTAAAAAGAATATAAAAAAAAGATGAAGAGCGAAAACGAAGGCTTGAGGCAGAGAATGGATGGGGTATAGAGAGTGAAAGACGGTAGGAAAGAGATAAAGGAGAAGAGAGGGAGAGAGAGATAGAGTGATAGGAAGGCCGGAGGGAGGAAGAAAGAGAAGCTTGAGTCTTTGGGAAATAGACGCAGGGGAGGAATGAAGGAAAGGGGGAATGGAGGAGAAGATGGTGGGGTGGAAGGAGGTGGAGGGTGATGGGCATAGTGGTAGCGGGTTGGAGGGAGAGCCAGGTGGAGGTAAAGGTGGAGGGAAAGGAGGAGAGGGAGGGAGAGAGTGGAGGGAAGAAGCCCATGATAAACTAGCCCACGACATGTGCAGGGAACGGCTGGAGTGAATCATGGAAAAAGGAGGAAGAGGAGGAGGAGAATGAAGAGGGGAGGTGGGATAGAAGTGGTGCCTCCTCTTCCTCCTCCTCCTCCTCCTCCTCCTCTTCCAGGGTGATAGAGAAGAGCCCCCTCCCTCCTCGCCTGATGGAGGAGCGGGAGGGAAAGAGCTCTCGAGGAAAATAATTGGACTGTTTGTGCAATTTATTTACTGTCAATCAGATGTTTTTCCTTTGTCTCTCAAAACTGCTGGGCTCAGGCGGCATTACTGAGTGTGTGTTTGTGTGTGTGTGTGTGTGTGTGTGTGTGTGTGTGTGTGTGTGTGTGTGTGTGTGTTAGGGGTGGGTTGTGAGAGATTGCAAATGGATATCTTTTCTGTCTTTTTTTCTCTCATTTTACATATTTTTGTTTTGTTTTGTTTATTTTTGTGAATCTTTGCGGCCGAAACCACCACAATAATCAGCTTTGAATGGGAAAGATAATCTCTCTCTCTCTCTCTCTCTCTCTCTCTCTCTCTCTCTCTCTCTCTCTCTCTCTCTCATCCAAACAAACACACACACACACACACACACACACAGCCAAGGGAGCCAATTCAGAGCAGACAATGACAGACGGACAGAGAGAGAAAGAGACAGACAGACGGATGGACAGACAGACAGACACTCGAATGAAAAGGTTCCCCTCCTCTTCCCACCTGTGTTTCACCACCTGCGTAATTAAGTCTCTCTCTCTCTCTCTCTCTCTCTCTCTCTCTCTCTCTCTCTCTCTCTCTCTCTCTCTCTCTCTCTCTCTCTCTCTCTCTCTCTCTCTCCACTACAGGGCCTACACACATAATGCTGTTGCTTGTGTCCGACAAACAGTGCAGGAAACTGAGCCTTGGCAGTAGTGGGGGAAGGGTCTGCCGTGCAAGGGCGCCGGCCGCCACCATCTCATTCTCTTGTAACTGCCGCCGCCTCGTTCGCTGTGTAAAATGTCAAACATAGACAATACAAATGGACAAAAAAATAGTGAGCAAAGTGAACATCCGACGCGCCGTGCTCGGCACCTGCGTCGTGCTGGCCGCCGACGGCGGCGCCAGCGGCGGGGCGCGGCCCCGTAAGGTGACCATCACCCTCCTCCGGCGTCGGGGGTGCTGGCGAGCCCTCAGCTCGCGGAGGGTGGCCGTCTTCGCCTTCCCGGAGGCGTCCGGCCACATCTCCGTCCCTGCCCCGCTGGACCTGGAGTACCTCTTCAGGTGCAGCGGCAAGGCAGACGCCGCAGCCATGCAGATCAAGATCTGTGTGGCGTACTGCCGCGGTGCCACTCGCAAGGCCCGCGTGAGCCTGGAGGAATTCCTCGAGGCGCTGCTGCATGGAGGCCGACCTGGCAGTTTCCACCTGTACATCTACGAGGACAAGGTCGGCCTCCTGCAGGCTAGTGAGCAGTTCCAGGCCCTTCCAACAACATGGCCGCTGGAACAGAAAACTGGCAAAGAGAAGAAGGCCACTGACACTGACGATGATGCCACCTACAATGAGTGGAAGGATTACCTGGATAAGGTGTTCTCGGTGGACAATGATGAAGAAAACACCGACAATGATGTTGACACCGACAATGAATGGAAAGTTTACCTGGAGAAGGTATTTTCGGTGGAAGATAACGACCAAGCCGAGGTGGCCCATGAGGATGCCACCTGCTATGAGTGCAAGGAAGAGGTGCTTTCGGTGGACGATGATGTAGCAAACACCGACAATGATGACGACAACTACAATGAATGGAAAGTTTACCTGGAGAAGGTATTTTCGGTGGAAGATAACGACCAAGCCGAGGTGGCCCACGAGGATGCCACCGACTATGAGTGCAAGGAAGAGGTGCTTTCGGTGGACGATGATGTAACAAACACCGACAATGATGACGACACCTACAATGGTCGGAAGGATCTCTCGGAAAAGGTGCTTGTGGATGAAAATAGCGACCTTGACGAGGCAGTCCACGAGGCTGAGGAGGCCACTGACATGGATGGCACTGCTGAAAACGAGGCCTTTGGTGACTCTGTCGCAGAAGAGAAGGAAGCCTCTGGTGACGCTGCCGCAGAAGAGGAGGCTCCAGAGCTTGGGGATGCCTCTGGTTCCGCCGCCGCAGAAGAGGATGTCCCTGAGCTTGGTGGAGCCTCTCGGAGCGGTCACAGTGCCACAGACAGGGAGTTTTCCCTTCAAGGCGACGCCCCTTCACCAGTGGCCGTCTCTGCCGCCTCCGCTACAGCTTCCCACGCTTACCGCAGCCTCACAGTGCCTCACAGATTCATGGCCCGCCTCACAGGTCCCAGTATCCGCCTGCTGGAGGATCTGGAGCGAAGCCATGACGTCAGCATCGTGCGGGTCAGGCGAACCCTTCACATCAAGGGCCACAGAGACGCCGTCCTGCAGTGCCACCGCCACATGCGTGGCGAGGTCGCCGAGTGGCGGAGGCAAGAGGCCGCTGATGCTGCTGAGGCTCAGTAAGCGACCTGCTGACATGTCTGTGACCCGTGACGGCCTCGTTGACACAGTGTTTCTTAGCGTTTCTCTTTTCTTATCACTTCTCTCAATATAGATATTCTGTTTTATTGTTGTTGCTGTTGTTGTTGTGGTTGTTGTTGTTCCTATATTTACCTCCCTTCAGGTGAATGACTGTTCTCTCTCTCTCTCTCTCTCTCTCTCTCTCCCTAGACTTTAGATTGCATTATGTACTTTATTGGAGAGAGAGAGAGAGAGAGAGAGAGAGAGAGGGATTCATTTAGCGAAGAAAACGTCCGGCAGTGTGTGTGTGTTTGTGTGTGTGTGTGTGTGTATAAGAAGAGCTTTCACATTATATACCTCATTTTTTTGTTTGTTTGCTACTTGACTTTTTCTCTTTCACTATTAATCTTTTTTATTTTTTTACAACAAAGGAGACAGCTCAAGGGCACAAAAAAAAGGAAACAATAATAAAAAAAAAGCCCGCTACTCGCTGCTCCCAAAAAAAGAATCAAAAGGGGTGGCCGAAAGAAAGGTCAATTTCGGGAGGAGAGGTGTCCTGATACCCTCCTCTTGAAAGAGTTCAAGTCGTAGGCAGGAGGAAATACAGATGAAGGAAGATTGTTCCAGAGTTTACCAGCGTGAGGGATGAAAGAGTGAAGATGCTGGTTAACTCTTGCATAAGGGGTTTGGACAGTATAGGGATGAGCATGAGTAGAAAGTGGTGTGCAGCGGGGCCGCGGGTGGGGGAGAGGCATGCAGTTAGCAAGTTCAGAAGAGCAGTCAGCGTGGAAATATCGATAGAAGATAGAAAGAGAGGCAATATTTTACTTATTTAATCTATTTTTTCCTTCCTTGTCTAATTTTTTGTCATACTTTTTTTATGATTCGTACGTAAATAAACGGTTCCGATGCTATAATGGGACTCGCAGTACTATGATGGCGTTTATTTTCAGTAACATGCGAGCCAAAAAGAGGAATAATATATATCCACACAAAACAATGAGGGAAAGTTTTGAATGACTGCGTATATAAATTTCGATCGCAATGGGAAAATAAAGAGATTAGTTTACGTCATCACAACTAAGCAATCTCTCACGCTGTTTATGAGCTGTGACAAAAAATAATAACAATCACCAAACACACGAGTCGGAAAATAATGAGGAAAGTGTGAATGATGGAAAGTTCGTAGCCTTTTGTTATAAACTCCCACAAAAAAGGTGTATGTATGTACTACGCAGCCAAATAAAGTAATGATCTATAGTTTATTGTAATTACCTGTTGTTTTTATCATTATTATTATTATTATTATTATTATTATTATTATTATTATTATTATTATTATTATTATTATTATTATTATTATTATTATTATTATTATTATTATTGTTATTATAATTATTATTATTATTATTATTATTAACATTCTTATTATTATTATTAGTTATTATTATTATCATTACTATTACTATTATTATCATTATTATTATTATTTCCATTATTATATTATTAAATCTTTTACTGAATGCTTTACTTGATTAAATTTACATTGATTTGACTTGTGTACTATCTTTTTAGTTTTAGTTTTAGTTAATTTTTTTTTTTTTATATTTTGTACTTAACTATTAATATGTTTATCCAATGTATATCCTTTTATTTCCTTCACTATCTTATACATTAACTAAACTATATGCATTATTTTCACTTATTATTTGTTTTGATTTTCTTTTTTTTCTTCCTTTTGTTTTTGTTTTGAGAAGAGCGGACTCGTCGCTTTCAAGGCAGTGTCTATGGTGAGTTTGTTTTCTCTGTTTTGTTTTGTTTTGTTTTGTTTTCTTCAGTGCTTCAGTTTACTAATACTAACCCGTGCTTTACTCTCTCTCTCTCTCTCTCTCTCTCTCTCTCTCTCTCTCTCTCTCTCTCTCTCTCTCTCTCTCTCTCTCTCTCTCTCTCTCTCTCTCTCTCTCTCACACACACCCCTCCCTTTTATCCTTATCATCTCTCCTCCACTTCACATTCCTTCAAAACAGACATTCCCCAATCTTATTTTCTTCCTTTCAGTATCTAAACACTACAACAGGAATCCCCACACACACACACACACACACACACACACACACACACACACACACACACACACACACACAAAGACCCATTCACACAGTTGCAGACGCCCACTTTTCGCTTCTCTCAAATATTCGGAAAGTAACACACAACGCTGCCATGAAAGCGTGCATACAAATAACATACGCGCGTTGCAGTTCACCTTTTTATATACACATTTTGCTTGAAAGTTCTCTATTGGCGTGACTGAAAGCACTTTACTTATCGAATCGTGAAGAAAAAAGAAAATGTGATTCGATAAAAAAAACAAGAAATTCATGCAAGTACAGAGTGTTATTTGGTAGTTGCTGTTGTTCTTTGTTCACATTTCTTCTTATTACGTTTGAAGTTTGCGTATATTGTGAACGTAACAGGAAAGCGTTCAGAGAGGTATGTAAAGTAAGACACCTAGCCGCCCCTCCCCCTAAAAGAAAAATAGAACCGATGCATTTTCAGTCTTTGAACAACACGTGTTTGAGAGATAAAAAAAAAAAAAAAGACGAATCGCTATAAACTTGAAAAAAAAAGGACTTGCAGATTCTCACGTTTTCACATATACCCACCCACCCATCCACCCACCCACACACATACACACACACACACATACATGGACTCCCCCCTCACACAAGTCCCCCTGCCACCCCTCACACACGTAACTCCCCCCACACACGCCCCCCTTCCTCCCCTCACAAGTCTCCCCTCATCCACTCACACACACTTCTCCCTTCCTCCCCACACCCCTCTACCCCCCCCACACACACACACACATGCCAGGCAATTTCATGTATATATATTTTTTTCTTGCTTTACTTTCCCTGCCTCTAAAACCAACCACACACAGGCTGTAAATACCTGCCCGGAGGCTTACCACACGCCCACCCTAAACAGCGGCACCAACACACGCACAAACAAACAGCTGCCGCAAAAATAAAAATAAACGCCAATAAACAAACACCAATAAGCGCAACAAACACGATTTACCGGGATATACACACAGCCAAAAGTAATCCCCTAAAACTTTTGTTCCGCTCTAATACCGTGAAATAAATAGTAAATAAATAAATCAACAAATAAACAAGTAAATAGATAAATAAATGCATAAATAAATAGATAAATAAAAAATAGGCTTTAGGAATACAGAGACAAAGGAAGAAGACTTAGGACACCACGTAACGCAGACATTGAAGGATAAAAAAACAAGACCTGAAAAAATTAAACAAAAGATAAAAACAGGAAATAATGAAACAAAGCAAAAGAATTAAAATGTGATACGATGAAACAAAAGAAAAAAAAAAACTAATGATGCGAAATAACAAAACAAAAACACGTGAAGTAAAGGAACGAAAAGGAACAAAAAAAGTGAAATAATTAAACGAAAACAAAAATGAGAAAAAAAACGTGACATCTAATCAAAACAAAACAAAATAAAAACAATAACAAAGTAATAATAACAAACAGCCAATCGGTTTGCTTGATTATGTGTGTTTGAAAGCCGAATAATAACACACACACACACACACACACACACACACACACACACACACACACACACACAGAAAGAGGGCGCCGCACAAATGAATTAATTAAACACAACTCCCAGATAAGATACAACGCCGAAACCTTTACATTAATAGCACCGAGGGGAAGGTAATGACAGAAACAATACGATTTCCCTTTTTTTTTACCCCTTCTTCCCCTTTCCTTCTCCTCCTCCTATTCCTTTCATCTGTTCGTTTCACCTGTCCAATATCCTCCTTCTACGTTTTCTTTTTCTTATCTCTTCTTCCCCTTCCTTCTTATTCCTTCTTCTCCACCTCCACTTCTACCTTCTACCTGTTCGCTTCACCTGTCAAATATCCTCCTTCTACGTTTTATTTTTCTTTCCTCTTCTTCCCCTTCCTTCTTCTTCCTTCTCCTCCACCTCCTCTTCTACCTTCCACCTGTTTGTTTCACGTATCACTATTCTAGGTCTTCCTAGTCACCCATCCTTGACTTCCCTTTCTTCCACATCCATTATTTCTCCTTTATTATCCTTTTATCAGCCCGTCTATGCGATTCTCTTTTTATAATCTGCTTCTCCTCCTCCTTTCCCTTCTATCCGTTTCTCTTCCTCCTCTTCTTCCTCTTGTTCTTCTTCCTTATCTATCCGCTTCACTTATTATGTTTTCTTCTTTTCTTCCTCCGATCCATTTTCCTTTTCATCGTTCTCCTCTTCTTCCTTCTATTCGTTTTCCTTATTAGCACCTATCCTCTCCTCCTTCATCTCCTCTCCCTCCTCTTCCTCTTCTTTCCTTCTTCTTCTTCCTCCTCTTCCTCCAATCCTCTCCAGTTTTCGCTCCCCTTGTAATTTCCGTCTCTAATGACAATATCTTAAAAGGTCATTCTTTCATAATTGGCTCGTCTAATTGCCTTCAGTATGCAAATGTTCGCTCAAAGCCGAGAGGGTTCGCCCGGAAAATGCTGTACTTATGACATTGATGTTTCCAGATTACCTTGGTCGACGGACTGTGAGGTTTACGAAAGGTTGGTATAGACTGTGTGTGTGTGTGTGTGTGTGTGTGTGTGTGTTGTGCTTTTTCGTGGACGAGTGTTTCTTGATGTATATATGTGCGCATGTATGTATGTATGTATGTATGTATGTATGTATGTATGAATGCCTTGTCGGTCGATGCTACAGCTAAAGAAAAAAAAAAGTAAGCCGGTTGTGTAGTTTGTGTACGCCCCTGTATGTGTGTGTATACTCTTGTGTGCGTAAAGCGATTGGTTATTATAGTCGTGTCTACACCGCTTGTATACGTACATGCAAAAGCTGGACGGCTATGTATACCTTTTTGTGGCCGTGTGTGTATCGGCTGATGATGGTGGTGGGTGACTGGCTAAAGATTGCTTGATAACGCTGCTTTTTACACCTTCAATTCTTCTTCATTTTATTTTATTTTTCACGTAATCCTTCTTCATTCGTGCCATTCCTCTTTCATTTATTCATTCATTTCATCGTTCCATCGTGTCTTTCGTGCTTTTTACACCTTTCTTTCTTCTTCTTTATTTTTTTTCAGTTAATCCTCCTTTTCTTCATTCCTTCCATCCCTCTTTCATTTATTCATTCATTCCATCGTTCCATCGTGTCTTTCGTACTTTTATATCTTCCTTCTTTCTTTCTTCCTTCCCTTTTTAATTAATTCTTTTATTCTTCTTTTTTTCGTTTATTCCTTTTATCCACCTGTCATTCATCCATCCAACTGTTTCATTCTATCTCTCTTTTCTTTTTCTTTATCTTCCTTATTTTCCTCCCATCCATCTTACTTTCATTCATTTCTCTCTTTCTTCCTCATTTTCTTTCCCTTCTTTGTTTCCTTCCATTCATTTCTACCTTCCTCCTTTCCGCCGTTCCTTCGTTCTTTTCTTTCCCTTCCTTCCTTCTTTCCTTTCCTCTTTCCTCCATTTTTTCTTTAATCCCTGTCTTCCATTCTTATAAATATGGCAAACTTTCGTAAATACAATGCCAAAATATAACTTAGAAAATATAATGAGGTATTTATAGAAAGACCTCTCTCTCTCTCTCTCTCTCTCTCTCTCTCTCTCTCTCTCTCTCTCTCTCTCTCTCTCTCTCTCTCTCTCTCTCTCTCTCTCTCTCTCTCTCTCTCTCTCTCGCATGTGTAATCTGTAATCCACTAACAGCCACTGCGTCCTCTGTAATTCATTGTTAAGTAATCCTGGACTAGAGTAATTCCTGCAATTGTGTAATCTGACGGAGAGGCACGCACACACACACACACACACACACACACACACACAGAAGATTATGGCATGTGTGAATCTCATCCTCACTGCGTCAAAAATAAACAGCAAAACAGAGAAGAAAAAACATAATTACGCATATACACAAAGAAAAAAATATACATGACTGACTGATCAAACCTATTTCTTATCACTGGTGGAGATGCATACGTGTCCTACCCTCCAAGTATGTATATTTATGTATGCACACCTGTCGTATGTATGAATGTATGTGTCTTTGGAATGATGTGTGGGTTTATTTTGAAAAGGTGGTAATAACAGTATCATTGTCCATCGTTTCGTCAGCTTGAAAAGAAAACGAAGTAAATTAGTAAATGTATTGTAATTTCGTACTAACAATATGCATCAACAATATTTATAACAGTATTTCCGTGCATCGTAAGGTCACACTAACGAAACCTTGTAGTTATGCAGTATTATTTTTTGGGGGGGATGGGGGGAGATAATAAATGGGTTCCATTAGTCACAAGGAAAGGTTGGGAGTTGGAAAACGAAGAGGAGGAAGAGGAGACGTAGAGATAGAAGGAGCAGGTGACATTGGAGAGGAAGCAAAGGGGAGGAGAGGATGTGGAGAAAGAGGTCAATCCTAAGTAGGAGTAGGATAAGTAACAAGTAATACTCGAAGAAGAACCACGATAACCAGGAGGAGGAGGAGGAGGAGGAGGAGGAGGAGGAAGAGGAAGAGGAAGAGAGAATTAGAAAAGGAGGATGGAGAAGAGAAGAATAAGAGTTAGGGAAAGGAGGAGGAAGAGGATAAGAATGAGAAGTTAGAGGAGGATGAGGAGGAGGAGGAGGAGGAGGAGGAGGATAAGGATGATAAGTTGTAGGAGGAGGAGGAGGAGGAGGAGGAGGAGGAGGATAAGAATGAGAAGTTGGAGGATGAGGAAAAGGAGGAGGACGAGGAGGAAAAAATAATAGGAGTTTGAAAAGGAGAACAGTAAGATGAGTTAGAAAAGGAGGAGGAAGAGAAGAGCATGAAGTTAGAAAAGAAAGAGGAGAAGAATAAGGAGTTGGAAAATAGAGGAGAATAAAAGGAGTTAGCAAAGGAGTAGAAAAAAAGAGCAAAAATGGAGTGAGAAAAGAGGAGAAAGAGACGAAGAATTAAAGGCGATAGAAAAGGGAAAGGACGAGGAGACTAAGACTAGCCATCATCGTCATCTCGGTCTTGTTCTGGGTCATGTACCGTGGTCATGTATCGTCGTCCTCGTCATGGTCGTCGTCGTCGTGTTCTCAGTAAGCTTTGAGCGTGTAATTGGTTGACCGGCTGGAGGGCCATGCGAGAGCCACAGGGAGCCACGGGAGGACCTCTCGAGCCACTTGTAGGCGTCCCACTAAGTCCACAGGTCACATTTGGAGTCGGGAATTAATTGGTGTTTGAGGCAGGTCAAGCCCTCTCCTTACCCTCCCTACCCTACCCTGATACACGAGGAGGAAGATGAGGAGGAGGAGGAGGAGGAGGACAAGGACGAGGAGGAGGGGTTGCGTGAGGGCCTGTCGAGTACGGTAATCTCCCACGCACGACAGTTTCCTCTCCTCGCCGACAGCCCGCCGCAGCCTCAGCACTTTAGCGCCCTCTGCCTCCTGTGTCTCCCCTACCGCGGTGAGGGAGGGAAGGAGGGAGGGAACGAAGGAAGATAAGCGACAGGAGGGAGGGAAGGAGAGAATGAGGAAAGGAGACGGAGGGAAATAAGGAGACAGGAGGTCCGAAAGAAAGACTGGCAGATAGGAGACAGAAGGGAAGGAAGGAGCAAAAGGAATGAAGAAGAACCAGAGGGAAGATAGAAGAGGAGAGACAGGAAGGAGGGATGATGATACATTTGGGGGAGGGGGGGGAAAGGAACGAAGGGAAGAATGGACGCAGAAGGGAGTTGAAATGTAAGTAAAATAAGGAAGAGGAAGGATAGATGGAAGGGATGTTTGGAGGACGAATGGAATCAGGGAAGGAGGGAAGGAGTAGAGGAGATAGGAAACTTAGAGGAATAAGGAGATTGTAAGAAGTAGCAAAGAAGAAGGATGGAATAGAGGGAAAGATGGAAGGCAGGTCGAGATGATAGAAAAGAATGGGGAAGACAAGGAAGACAAGAATGTGGAAGGAATGAAGAAGGGTAAAAAGATGAAAGACGGAAAAAGATTAGAGCATAGAGGGAATATAAATAAAAGTTCAGGTGGTGAATGAAAAAAAAAAGCCAGAAGTACCTAAGGATGAAAGGGCGGAGGTGGAAAGTAAACCGTAGAGAAAGAAAATAGATAAGAACGAAGAGATAATATGAGAAAGAGGAAGAGGAACGACGGGGGTGGATAGAGGGAGGAAGAACACAAGTACATAGACGTTATCAGCGCACCAAGGTAGAAGAGAGAAAAAAAAAAAGAAGGGGACGGAGGAGAGTGGTGTTATCTGGAGGAGAGAAGAAACGGAGAAGAGAGAGAAGGGGGATAGCAGAAATGAAGAGAGAGAAGGAGGAGAGAAGAAATGGAGAAGAGGGAGAAGGAGGAGAGAGCAAATGGAGAAAAGAAAAAGTGATATGGAGAAAAGAAGAAAGGAAGGATGAAATAATCTAAGAAATGAATGCAATAGAATGGATGGTAACAAAGGAGATTAGTGGAGAGAAAGAGATGAGGGAAGAAACAAAGATCGGTACTCTTGAGACGCCTCCGACTCTCACATCAATTATTTATAAAGGCCCAAAAAAAGTTACATGCATTCTCACGAGGGTTTTTTCAGGTTCATGGTAAAAAGAAGCCTTGTCAAACTACCATCAGGGTCAAAAAACTACTCCTGGAAAGGCCAACAAGTTCTATAAAAGCCTTACTAGATGTGTGTGTGTGCTTGCGTGGCGAAATGCTTAATACTCTGTCCCTAAGAAACAAGACGGAAAGTACCAAATTGTCCAAGTAGAGAGAAGAGGGTTGGAGGGAGTGAAAAGGGGGGAGGAGGAAGGGGAGGGAGGTTACCTGTTTATCAAGGGAGAAAAGCCGGAGGGAACTAGATTATCAGGGTGGAAATAGGGAAGGTAGGTAGCCAAATTATCCAAAGGGAGAGGGAACGAGGAGAAAGGGAAGTAGGGTGGAAGGGAGGGAGGGAGGGAAAGGACCTGTTATGGCTCAATCCATCTATGTGTGAAAGCGGGAAGAGGTGCGTGAAGAAGGGAAGGAAAGTGGAAGATGATAAAAGGGAGGGTAAATAGGGGGGGTAAGTTGGGGGGGTAAGTACATGGAAGGAGGGAATAACAAGTAGCAAGAAAATAGGTAGAGATAGAAATAGAGTCTGATAGATTGAGATAGAGAAAGAAAGGGGGAGAGGAAGAAAGACAGACGGCGAGAGGAAAGATCTGAAAACTGAGGAAAGCTGATAATGGAAAGGAGAGAATGTAGAGAAAGTAGATAATAAGATAGAAGGAAGGGAAGAGAAAGAAAATGAAAAGAACAAAAGGAATAATGATGGATAGAATAATTTGTATAGAGGAAAGAAGAGAGAGAGAGAGAGAGAGAGAGAGAGAGAGAGAGAGAGAGAGAGAGAGAGAGAGAGAGTGAGGAGAAATGAAAAAAGAATAGATGGAGGGAACTAAGATGAAGAAAGAATGGGAAGAGGGAAACTGATAGACGGAGGAACTGAATTGGGAACTGGAGGGATGGTGCTGCCCCCCCCCCCCCACACACACACACACACACACTCGCCTAACCTAACAGCTCTTCCAAGGCAGCAGCCAAACCCCAGCCACTCGCAGTTAAGGCAAGTTAATAACCAGCCGAGGGTAGTTAGGGAGAGTTAGGCTTGTTACGACCCTCCGGCGGGTAGTTAGGGCCAGTAGGGGCCAATTACGGCGGCGTTAGGGGTAATTAGAATGCTCGGAATGGCCTAGTTGTCGGGGGGGGGAGGGGGGGGAGGGGAGGGGGGAGCTGCATCGACCAATCACGCGCCACCTTAGTAAAGAGGGTCGTTGTCATTAGTCTGTTAGTGTTAATTAGTTTTTTTTTTTTCGGGAGTTCTCTTTTTTTTTCGTCTTTCCTTCCTCCTCTAATGACTGATGGATCCCGAGTGATTTGAGGCCATTTAAGAATTAACTTGGTTCATTATGAGGGAGAAGTTATGTCTCTCTCTCTCTCTCTCTCTCTCTCTCTCTCTCTCTCTTCTTAGATTTCTTCTTCTTCTTCTTACTTTTCTTCTTCTTTTTCTCCTTCTTCTCTTCCTCCTCCTTTTTCTTCTACCTCCTCTTCATTTTATCGTCTTTTTCTTCTTTTTTCTTCATTTTTTCATTGTTACTCTTTTTTTTTTGTTCTTCTATTTCTACTCTCATTTTATTTCTTCTTTTTCTTCCTCTTCTTCCTCTTCTTCTTCTTCTTCTTCTTCTTCGTCTTCTCCTATTTCTTTTTCTTTTTCTGTTTCTTCTTCTTCTACACTTTCATCTTCACTTTCTTCTTTTTCTTCTTCATCGTCTATTCTTCCTTGTTATGTTCATTGTCCACCTGTTCACGGCACTCCTACAGGTATGCGACACACAGGTATGAGCTTATTAATCACCTGGACTAATATATCTTAACTGTCATTCCTTAATTTCAAATACATCACAAAACAAAACATCATAAACGACTTAGACCAATAACATCTTCGTCAGCTATTACGTTACAACACAAATCTCGTCTTAAAACAAAATACTTTAACGCCCAAAATAAAAAAAAAGTACAACAGACAGGTAATTAAGAAAAGGAATTTGTGCATAGGGTGTGTAAGGTTGGGTATTTTTATAGTGGCCTTCTCGCTTTTCCATTCGTAGATGCTCTTTATATTCACCATTTTCTTCTGTCATTTCATCTTTTGTCTTCCCGGAAATAATGGCAGGAAACAATAGGCTTTTTGTTTCCTTCCAATTGGACGTCGGACAACAACAATAGAAGGGAAAAAAAGGAGATGACTAGTAGGGAAAGATTCTTCATGATGGATTCACCCTAATTTTTCCCCAATATTTTACATCTCTCTCTCTCTCTCTCTCTCTCTCTCTCTCTCTCTCTCTCTCTCTCTCTCTCTCTCTCTCTCTCTCTCTCTCTCTCTCTCTCTCTCTCTCTCTCTCTCTCTCTCTCTCTCTCTCTCTCTCTCTCTCTCTCTCTCTCTCTCTAACCATTTCTCAGACATTCCTCTCATCCATTTTCTCTTTTCTTCACATTTCCCACACACGTCGATCATTACACCCTTCTCTCTATCGATCCATCTACTAAAATCCATCTTCACACAGTCTTCACTCTCCTAAGAATATTCTCACGTCGTACGAGGACACAAGAACATCAGAACGAAAGGAGTCTGCAAGAGGCCGACTCATCACAATTCTCTGTCCCTGACTTGTTTATACCTTTCTCTCCCTCCCCGTCTCCCACTATTTTTGTTTATGTGTTCCTCTACACCTCCCCTTGTACAGCCGCCCTTCTTTCCCTTCCCTTCCTTTCCCTTCCTTTCCTCACCCTTTCCTACCCTTTCCTTCCCTTTCCCTCCTTTCCCTTCTCTTTTCTTCCCTTCTCTTCGCTTCTCTTCTCTTCTCTTTTCTCCTCTTCTCTTCTCTTCCACTCCCTTGCCTTCCATTTCCTTTCTCTTCTCTTCTCTTCTCTTCTCTTCTCTTCCACTCCCTTGCCTTCCATTCCCTTCTCTACCATACCTTTCCTTCCATTCCATTCCCTTCTCTACCATACCCTTCCCTTCCCTTCCCCTCCCTTCCTTCCCTTTCGCTTCCCTTCCCGTCCTTTCCCGCCTCAGTGACTCGCCTCCCCTGCGCCAAACACACGAGTAAACACAAACTCTTCCCAGAAATCTGCCTCCGCCGCCAATGTCACTTCCCGGTAACGTATCTACTGAGGCGGCCCGCACCGTCTTGCCGACTGGCTTTTGTCTTACTTCAAGGACGCTCCGCCTCGTGTTGCTTTGGTCCCGCAAGCCGCTGTTCCTCGATGTTTCCGCTACACGATGCAAGAGTCTATGGTTTTAACGAAGCCGCCACAACCGTCTCGCTACCGTCTTTTGTCTTGCAATGGTACTTCCCTACTTTTGGTCTTACAAGATACTTACTTTATTTCTTTATGTCACTTATGTACACTTGAGGATACAGGAGGATGTAGGTTATCAAGACACGTTCATAAACAGCTTATTGTGTATAGCTGATAATACCGGATTATTATCATTCAAAGTATGAAGTTACAAAAAATATTGATATTTGCTATAATAGCTAAGATATAAATAGTACCCACAGTCATAAGATTTTTGTAAATTTTTATATAAAGCATCTTACTGATTTTGTTTACGACTACAAAACAAAACGTCACATTACAGATTTTACACTACATGAAGTTACTGAAGTAGCATCTGCCTGGATACTTCATTCACTTTGGCACCGTTGCTAACGCTCGTAGTTGAATCAATAAACAATTAGTTAAAAAATTCAAAAACAACACTAACTTTCATTTTTTTCCTAGGCGACAAAACACCATGGCAGCCTTATACAATATCCACCTCAATTTTCCTTTCCCGCATTATTTACACATCCATGATCACAGAACCGACGAGGATGAAAACACAGACTCTAGGTAAGCCTGGCGTGACGAGAGATGCCGCTCCAGCCGCCGCACGCGTAACCTAACAGCGGAATCTTGAAGGTCATATCCTTATCCATCTCGGAACCCAAGCACACATATTCGACAAGACTTTCATAGGAGTCTTGGGCATCTCCATGAACGGTTTTATGACCCTGGTGGTAGTTTGCCTCTTCTGTACGATTAAATAACACGCATTAAAACTCGATAAATATCCCTTTTGGCCTTAGGAAATAGTTAATGAGAGAAGCGGAACCTATGAGACCGTGTGAGACGCTCCCCCCGCGAACTCCCACCACCTCTGAAGGGTACTCATAACGCCTCGCCTCGGTACGTATCAAGTGAATAAGGGATCAAGTGAAGGGAGCGAAGATTGACGCGGCACCTCAGTTACAGCACAAACACGCACACACGCCATTAGCTGCTTTCCGAGTACAGGTGGAGTGTCTTGAGTGTTCCTGAGGTGCTGGTATGGAGGGAGACTCGGAGTACTTTACCTCGATAACACGACCTTTAGATTATGAGGAAAGCCTTGTCTCGTCTCGTCTCGTCTCGTCTCGTCTCATCTCTCTCTCTCTCTCTCTCTCTCTCTCTCTCTCTCTCTCTCTCTCTCTCTCTCTCTCTCTCACTACGTATGCCAGCGTAAAGGAGGATAAAGAGGAGGAGGAGAGAAGGAGGAGGTGCTGGAGGAGGTGTTAAGTGGTGACCGTAGATCTATATTTGACCTTGTGAAGAGACTTTGTGACCCTTCACCTCCCCTGCCCTTCACACCTAAGCAGGGTTGGCGTACTCCAGATTCGTCCAGAATATTGAAGCTTTTTACAGTTAACGAGCAGTCTTATTTCACTAGATCCTCCTTGGCGTCAGAAATCGGACTGGACGTTTTCCTGCCTTGAAATATGTTTTGCTTTGTTTTGCGATTTTTTTTTTACACTAACAAGTACCACGAACATCTCCTTGCATATGATTATGTGCAAATGAGGGCATACGCTGAAGCTAAACGCGTCCTCTGTGCTTATCTCCGACACATGGACCACATACACATACACGCAAAGTGAGAAATCCACATACATTAAAATAAGAACATAAGAACGTAAGGAGTCTGCAAGAGTGAGATAAATATATACAGCAAAGCAACTATCCATTCTAATGACTTACAAATACATACAAAAAAAAAAACGTGGCATTACAGTTTATGAGGTTAATGACGGTGAGGTAAGCGCTGAAGACAACAACAAGCAACAAAAACAAAAACACCTAACCAAACCTCACAAGAAAAAAGACGAAACATTTTTTACCTCTCTCCCTCTATCCCCCCCCCCACCCCCCCCCCGCACCAATCAAAATCCCCACCATCACCTCCTCCTCTACTTCCCCTCTCCTCTCAGGGTCCCCAGTGCCCGAGAAGCCCCCTGCGGTGACGGTGGTGCCGGGGCCGCAGATCGCGAACATGTACTCGGCCCCGTCAGATACCAAGCTATCGGAGGAGGTGTGTTCGAGCCCCGCCCTGTCCAGCCGGCCCATGGAGGAGCTCAGCCCGTCGGAGGAGGCCAAGGCGCGGGCGGTGCAGGCACTCAACAGGCTCAGCGGCGACTCCGGCCCCACGTTCATCCCTGACCCGGTGCGTGACGCCGCGTGGGTGAGTGTGGTGGTGGTGGTAGAGTAGTGGAGTAGCCAGGAGTAAGGATAAGTATATGGGTGAAGGAGTGTGAGTGGGTGTAATGAAGGGAGGGGTGACTGGGTGAGTGGTGGGTAAGGGAGTAAATGGGTGAGTGAAGGGATGGGTGAGTAAGGTTATGGGAAAAAAATGGTTGCATCTTTATAAGTGTATGAATGAGTGAGAGAGTGGGTGGGTGGGTGGGTGGGTGAGTGAGTGTTTGTTGAGTGTGTGTTGAATGAGAAGAAAATAAGGATGCGACCTGGACAGCCACACTCACCCTCACGACCACACACTCAGGTGGACCATCTTACACCCTCCCACAGACACACTTCACAGGTACACCCTTCGCATATACACCCTTCCACAGCTACACAATCAGCAGATACACTCTTGCGTCGGTACAGACAGACATGCCCAGGCTCAGGTATAACACTCTCCCACAGGTACAAACTTCACAGGTGCGACCATCTACAGGTGCACACACTCCAGGAACACGGCAATAAATGTAGACGGAATTCGAACCTCATGAGACTAACTTTGTCGAGGACACTTTCTTATTCTCTTTCCAATTCCTGCGCCTTCTGTATTCTCCTCCGCCGTCTTGATCTTTCTCTCTTTTCTCCGTCTCCTGTTTTCTTCTCCTAACCCTCTTCCAACACGTCTACATTTCTCCCTCCGTTTCCCTTCTCAACCCCTTCTCAACTCCTCTAGTTTGCTATTCTTCCTGGCCTTCAAATCTCTCCTCCCTCCGTCTTTCTCTTCCTGAAATATTCTCTTCTGCTCGCTGTTCCTCCACCTTCCTCTTCTCATCTTCCTTTTGCTTCTCAGGTTCCCCTCCTACGGCTTATTGCTTCCTCTCCTTTTCCCTTACATTTCTTACTCGAATATCCGCCGGCCCCTCTACGCTGACATGTTTATTCGTGAATCAATATACAGACAAACGTCTAACGTCTTGGCATTCTCGCCCCCTTCATCTATTCATCTTCTTTAGACTTCTTATTTTCACTCACTATACGCCTTTTTCTTCCCCTTTCTTTAAACGTAAATTTCTCATATAATCCGTTATCGCCTCTACGCTGCCATTTATATCTGAAAATCGATGCACACACGACAAACTTAAGATGGTCCAAGTTTTTTTTTTTCGCGCCGTCCTCGCCTCATCTCCTTTCACCTCCTTTCTCCGTCTCATGTTCATCTCTTCACCTTCTTGTTCTCCTCCCTCTACACTTGCATTTCTCATCACTACACTTCCCTCACGCCCCTACACTACCAACAGGTCCATGCGGGAAATAATATACTAATACACATGCGAATATCCGTCTTGCCTTCCCTGCCCTACATTTCTCTCTCCCAGGACGGTGAGGGCGGCCGCGGCTACGTCCCCTTTGTCGACTACAGCGGGAGGGACTACGCGCCCATCCCCAACGGCAGGCGGGCGTCCATCAGCGACCTGGGCCACTACACCGCCGCCCACGCCCACCAGCACTCCCCCAACGCCTCCTCGGACTTCTGCACCATCAGGAGAGGGACCCGAGCGGCGGACTTAGGCGGTGAAGGCTTCCTGGGCTCACTATCGAAGTACCACGACACGACGGCGACGCTGCGGCACAACGGCAACGCCCACACCCTCGCCAGACACTCCGCCTACACCCCCGCCCCCCGAAACCCCTCCTACGGCTCCCCTCCTCCCCCGCCCTACCCTAGGAACTCCAAGATCGGGTCCCCGCGTGGTCCTATGTCCCCCGGTGGCACTAATGCTATCACGCTCCCGAACACCAACGCGGCAGCCACCACCCTGGGGCACCCCGAGGGCCGTGGATCACCAGAGGCACAGTTCATCTTCTCCCCCGAGGCCATGATGAAACCCGGGACCCTTGTGTGACCCCGCCTCATCAGCCCCCCTTACCCCAGCCCACTCCCCTCATCCTCCCTGGAACGTCGCCACTCCCACGCCAATCTTCCAAACTCGTGACCTTCTGTATAGGAACGTGGGCCTTTGTATTCCTAGTTTTGTTAATATGGAGTAGTGAAAGTGTCCCTCCTCGTCTTGGCTCCCTCAAGGCCGCCCGACACCTGGTTACCTGGGGATATATCGACCAGGTGACTTGGGTCTGTCTCGCTCTTACCTGCCTACCACCTGCCTGCCTGCCCACCTGCCTGCCTGACTTCACCACCTGTTTACGCGATTACCTCAAAGAATGCAGATGAAAGGTGGAGGAAAGGAGAGAAAGGCGGCAAGGACGGGGCTGTCTTGAGTCGCGGAGAGGGAGGGAAAGGGAGAAAGAGGATAAAAGGGGGAGAAGGGAGAAAAGGGGAGAATGGAAGGGAAGGACTCGGTTTATGCATTTATGAACATTTATTTATAACATTTAAACTCTCTCTCTCTCTCTCTCTCTCTCTCTCTCTCTCTCTCTCTAGCATTTACCTACCTCCTCCTCCCAACGAAGCTTCGGGAGTGGCTTCGTTTTCTTCGAGCCTCTGCCCAGCGTAACAATCGACCAATTAAAGCGCTAATGGGTTGTTTGGGCCCAGCCAATTACCGTCTGGCTTTCTCCCCTCCCCCCCTCTCTTCTCTCCCATCTCCCCTCTTCTTCCCTCCTCCGTCACCCTCCCATGTGGAACCCAAACACGAGAGGAGGAGGAGGAGGAGGAGGGAGAAAAGGTCTGCAGAAAGTAAAATCTCATGAGGAGGTATGAAGAAGGGGAAGAGGAGAAGGACGAGGAGGAGGAGGAGGAGGAGGATGAGAGTGGGAGAGGGAGACGGAGGAGAGAGAAAAAAATTCGAGTTATTGGAAAAGAGCGCGTGAGTTTTTCTGAAAGAGGAGGAGGAGGAGGAGGAGGAGGAGCTGATGATGAATAAGAGAAAAGCAACGACGCAGGCAGGAGGAGGTAAAAAAGTGAAAACATAAGAGGTTGTTGCAGGAAAGGAGTGAATGAAGGTGGGCAGAGAAGAGGTGAAAGAGTAAGAGGAGGAGGAGAAGGAGGAGGTGAGAGAGGGAGAGAGTAGGCGGGAGGGAGAAGTGGCAAAAGTTTTATCAGTTAGTATTTGCTTTCTCTCTCTCTCTCTCTCTCTCTCTCTCTCTCTCTCAAACAAGCAGCAGAACAGATAATCGAGTCAGCACAGCAGCCTCTAGTCAGTCCCTCTCATTGGTGGATTGTATAACCGTAGCGTCCAATCACAGGCCCCGAGAGGGTGTGGCAGCCAGTCCCGTGCGTCCCCCGCGGTGACGTCACGGCGCGCAGCAGACGAGCTGTTTGTACATAGTCAATATTCCGATGACCTTGACTTCTTCTCACAGCAATACGGAGTGACATGAAGGAAGAGAGATAATAATAATAATAATAATAATAGTAATGATAATGTAAAAAAAATCACGTGTTGTTACTATTCTATCATTTATTGTTCTCTATTTCCGTTATTGTTTATGTTTTCTCTATCACAGTTATTATTTTTATTTAGTTATCATTATTATCAACTTTTTTTTCTATGATGCATTTACCGAGGATAACTACGTCTTCTAAAATGCATGAACTTGTATATCATTTTTGGCGGGTGTTCGGTAGAATATCTATCGTAATATCTACCGTGAAATTATATAAAGCCAAAAGAATAAAAAAGAACAAAGGTTGAATATAATAACTGTAATATTCGAGTTTCGTAAACCCGAAACACACACACACACACACACACAGACACACACACACACACACACACACACACACGCTAGTCACTTCTTAACCAACTTTTCCAGACATAACCTCCTCCCATTTTCATTCAGTCCTCTCCCCCCCCCCCTCCCTTCCCCTTTTCTGTCCCCTCTCCCCGCTCTTCCTCCTCTCCTCTCTCCCCTCTCCCCGCCACCCAGTTTACTCCCACGACCTAATATTTTCTAGTGAACAACCTCCTCCTCTCCCCTTCTATATTCCTTTGCTTTCCTTCTTCTTTCTCACACCTTTCTCTCCCTCGTCTTCTCTCTTCTTTTTATCCTCTCCCCACCTATCTCCCCATCTCTCTCCCTCCCATTCTTTCTCTCCCCCTTCATCCTCCCCATCTCCTTGTTTTCATCTTTTTTTTCTCCCCTTCTTCATCTCTCTCGTCTTCTCCCATTCCTTTATCTTCTTCTACCCTCTACCCCCCTTGCTCTCTCTTCCTCCCATTCATTCTCCGCCTTCTCTCCTTTTCCTTATTTTTCCTTATTCTCCCTTCCCTCCCTTTATCTTCTCCTACCACCACTCTACATTCCCCCTTTTTTTCTCCCACCTCATCCTCCCCTCTCTTTCCATTCTCTTTGTTTTCCTCTTTCCCTTTCTTTCTTTACCCCGTCTCCTCTCTTCCCTTTATCTTCTCAAACACCCATTTACCCTCCTTTGCCTTCTTTTTTCCTCCCTCTCTTTCCCCTTTCCCTCCTCACCCTCACCCTCGCTCCTTCCCTTTGCTTGGTTAATAGAAAACGGGCGAAGTTCACCCATCAGGGCCAACTTAAGCTCATTACCTTCCCCGCATTAAGTGACGGACACAGCGCCTCTCGAAGCAGGGCGTTAGAGTGTTAAGCAGGGTGAGGGGTAGGGCAGAGTGTGGGGTGGTACAATATTATGATTTTTCTCCTCGCGGCCGGCGGGGAGAGGGAGAGGCGCCTTTAATTTTAATCTTATTTAGCTAAGCACGTGATGTCATATTAATTAATTAGTCCAAACGCGAAGAAAATGGAATCCTGAAATAATTATCTAGACTGACGTTCTTTAATTCACCTTTTCTCGTCTTTATTTTATTATTATTATTATTGTGTGGAGGTCTATTTTATTTATTTATTATTATTTTTTTTTTACTATTTATTTTGGCGGGGGGTCTTTTTTAATATACAGTTGTGGCGTGTGGTGATGAAAGTCTATCATTTTTCTAACTTTTTTTTTTTGGTTTAATTAATTCGTATTTCCGTGGTAATACTAAATGGGAGCTTTTATTTCTTCTTAACCGATAATTCTGTAAAAGCAAATTGCACCCTTTTATCTATTTTTTTTAATATTTATCTTAATCTTCCCTTTAGTCTGCGTTCCAATGAATTTAAGCTTTTAATTGAATTATTTGCCACCAATTTCATATAGCAACGCAAATTTTAAGTATCTTTTATTTTGTCTCTCATCTATTTTTTTTCTCTCATATTCTAGTGCTCTTTTCAGTATTTATCTCATATTCGCTTAAGTCTGCGTTCCAGTGAGTTAAAGTTTATAATCAACTATTTTCTAACATCAATTTTATAAAGCAAAGCAAATTGTACGTGGTGACTCTTCTGCTCTCCCCTTTTTCTGATCTTTCTCTCTCTCGCCGCTTAAATCTGCCCTCCATCGGATTGCACTTTTATTCCATTCAACTTTTCTTATTTCGCTGAATGGGCTCGCGATGACCCAAAAGGAGGAGTACCGGAAGTGAATCAGACTCGATGATGCTCAGGCGTTCCCGGACGAGGCGAGAGGGAGAGGGAATCGATGCCGGGAGGAGGAAGAAAACGAGATGTGAGTGTAGGAAGCGTCACCCCTTACGACCGTGTGTGTGTGTGTGTGTGTGTGTGTTACTTTTCTCCTTCCCTTACCTGTCTTCCCTTAATTAGGCGTCACACCTGCCCGAAACACACCTGTACCGCCTCGTGAATGACATAGTAGATTTAAAAAGAAACTGAATTTTACTTTTTTTTTTCTTACTTTCACCCCCCCTTAAAAAAAAGAATGTAAAAGAAATTTCTGCACAAAAGGACGCTTGTTTTAAATAAGAATAACAACACTTTCTGAACTTTTTTTTCCTTGGGAGCGTTGTTTAGAAACTTTTATGTGCTCTCCAAAGGCCCCGTTGAGAGAATTTTACTTGTGACTTCTTCAACACGGGCGAGTCAGGACTGTTTAATGCATTTTTTTCTCTCCCTCTCCCTCTCCCTCTCCCTCTCTCTCTCTCTCTCTCTCTCTCTCTCTCTCTCTCTCTTGCGTTTTCAACTTGACTCTTATCTCCAAAGTTTTTACCGCCATCATCACGATTTTTCTCTTGCATATTTACCTCATTATCCAAAATTTATCGACCCTTTTATGCCCAAACTTACACTTGTTTCTTCGTGCCTTTCTTTTCATACTTGCTATCTACTACTTTTATCACCTTCTCCCTTATCTGCCATTGTCTCACTTTCTACCTCCACGATCCACCTGCCCCTCCCCCCCTCCTCTCCTTTTTTTTTTTTTTTATACTTGACAACTATTTTTATTTCTTTCTCCCTTATCTGACTTTCACTCTCTACCTCCCTCCCCCCCCTCTTTCCATACCACTTTCTATTATTATTATTACCGTTCCCCTTGCCTGCCACTGTCTCACTTTCTACCTTCACCTTCCATTTGCACTCCTCCCCAATTTATTTTTCATATTTACATTTTTTTTATGTATTACCTTCTCCCTTGTCTGGTATTGTTTCCCTTTCTGCATCCACCTTCCTCCTGCTTCCTTCACTCTCTTCAATGATGCGCGTGACCTCTGACTCCACAAGGAAAATGGTTAGGTCAATTAGGGTTTCACGGTCTTGGGGCTGGCGATTCTGCTTGTTCCTTAACCGAACACAACGTCTCTGTCCCCGAGCAACACCAAGGTAAAGAAAAGAATCACCTCACAACACCTTCGACCTCTTACAAACCCAGTCCACGTGTCCAAAATCGTGTCTTTCTCTTAAATTCTCAACTCTTTTTTTATCGATGTCCTTCCCTCGATTTCTACTTCTGCTCCTATCTCCGTCTATTCCTCAAACCTTCCCCTGATATCTACTTCTGTTACTGTCTTCGCCTATTCCTCAACCCATTCCACAGTCCCATTCTCCTTCTTCTCTATCCTTCCCATAATTTCTACTTCTGTTTCTTTCTTCTCCTAATCCTCTTAACCTTCCAGAATCTCTTTTCCCCTACCCACTCCAAAGCGCCCCTCCCATTCCTTCCCACCTTGTTCCACCTCTCCAAACTCTCCACTTTGCCTCTTCCCCATCTCAACATCCTTCCCCCACACCCACCAGCCCACAGAGTCCTCCCCACAGTCCAGACGGAGGGGAGGGTTGGGGAAGTACTGAAAAAGGAGTTTACATGTGATTTATTGATAATATTATACGAGTTCGTTTACACCTGCATAACAAATAGCAACAACAACAATAATAATAATGATAATAATAATAATAATAATAATAATAATAATAATAATAATAATAATAATAATAATAATAATAATAATAATAATAATACGATAATGTGGGGAGAGCAACATCTCATCAATAATACTTTCTAAGAAATATTTAGATTCTGAAAATACGAGAAAAAGGTAAACACATGTAACAACTCAGTCTTCATCGATTCATGTTTATATTTTATGAGAACGAACACACACACACACACACACACACACACACACACACACACACACACACACACACACACACACACGGAGAAAGTGCATGTCATCACCGGAAAGCTTCGCCCAGTGTTCCTCCGCCTCCTAACTACTACAATTAACTACTTTATCTTCTACAATTAACTCCTACAATCAACTCTCGTTCTCCTACACTAATCACGCAATCCATAATAATCTGCCACTCGCATGAACAAAAATAACTCACGTACTACTTCTTCCTGACAAAATACTACTATACATAATAATAACATTAATGATAACACAATAAGTAATATATATTGTCGTAATGGAAGTTATTGTTTGCCAATGACAATGGATGTTTTTTTGCTTTCTGTCTTGTGACTCATGAAAACTAAAGACAACTGAGCTTTTTTTATTTATTATTATTTTTCTGCTTTTGTTTCGTTATTCGGTAAAAGTAAACTGTAAAGAATACGGGACTTGGTAAAATGTCTAATCCCTTTTTTTTAAATGTTTACGATAACTAAAGAAAACCGTGAACAAGTTTTCTCTTTTCTTTGTATCTGTGAATCCTTTGCTTCGTGTTCGGCATGATAACAGCCAATGTAATTATAAAGAAAACTCGCTTTCATGGGTATTTTCTCCCATTCCTACCATAACTATGATTATAAAGGAAGCGATGCCTATGATTCACTTCTTTATATAAGTTTCATGTCGGGTAAGAACAACTTTAACGAAAACGGGATTTAGTTGGGTGGACCCTTCTTAGAGGCGGGACTGACCTAGCCTGAGCCGCCGCCGCCGCCGCCACGGTACACTATCGTGACGGCCTCAGTCTCGCCGCCGCCGTCATCGCCGCCGCCCTCCGCTGCTGTCTACTGTAGAAACAAACGTTCTCTCCTTCGCTATAACGTAGTCGCTGAGTGCATGGAAGTGTGTAAATACCTGTACATTGCAAAACGAATTACTTGTTTGTATCTAAATGGGCATTTTTGGTAATAAATTATTTTGATTATTGTGGCGTTTGTTTTGACCTCCACCTTGTCCCTTGTCTAACCTACACATTTTTGATCGTCTCTAAAACAACTGCAGATGACTGAAGGAAAGAAACAAGCTCGCCTGACAGCACCTGTGACAATATAAAAAAACAAAAAAAACAGTTTTCACTTTTTTTTAGGTGAAGGAAAAAACATGATCTAAACGGAGGAAGAAAACACAAACAAAAAACGTCTGCAATATACGGCCTCAATAAAGAAAACAAAAGATGCCATAAAGAAAGGATCAAATTTGGTTCCGGTCTTGATGCTCTTCTCGTAAAAGGTAAGCCACCAAATGGGAAGGAAAGGAAAACAAAAGAGGACAACATGAAAGATAAAAGGAAAAAAAAGTATAATAGTCGTGTGCCCAGGGAACCCCGCGAGGATTTTAGGTCGGTATATTGTCAGACGCTTCCGCCTCACGCATAATTCTAAAGGCCAAAAAGGATGAGTGTTTTTTTTAGGTTCATGGTACAAAAGAAGGGTCACACTACCATCAGAGTCATAAAACTACCACAGGAAATGCTTAAAACTCCTACGAAAGCCTTGTCAAATGTGTGTGTTTGGGCAGCGAAATAATTAGATAGGTTACCTCACATCAACTATTTCCAAAGGCCAAAAAGGAAATCAGTCGGGTTCTAATGAGTGTTTTCTTAGGTTCATGGTAATAGAAGAAGGATCAGACAACCGCCAGAGCCATAAAACTACCCCAGGATATGCTCGAAACTCCTACGAAAGCCTTGTCAAATGTATGTGCTTGAGCGGGGAAATGTTTAAAAATATGGACGTCACAAGATATCTCACGTGTTTACGATCTCTACCACAGGAGGAGCCACCAGTCGCTGCGTCTCCCGTGATAGCTGCAAAGGTCACTGTGGCCGATAAGTCCCTTGAACTTTCCTCTCCCTCTCCCTCTCTCTCTCTCTCTCTCTCTCTCTCTCTCTCTCTCTCTCTCTCTCTCTCTCTCTCTCTCCCAATAACTCCGAAATTTAGCGCCGCCCCGCGAGCTGATGACTTGTTTGCCTCGAGGATTAAAGAGGAAAAACGGAGGTAATAGAAACCGACAAAAAGTTAAGTGATTATGACGGCGGCCATTGAATTCTCTCTCTCTCTCTCTCTCTCTCTCTCTCTCTCTCTCTCTCTCTCTCTCTCTCTCTCTCTCTCTCTCTCTCTCTCTAATATATATAAAATAAGTGAATATGCATCTTAAAACATTGAGAAAAGAAAGAAAGAGAGAAAGCAAGAAAGAAGAAAAGAAAGAAAAGTAAAAAAGAAGAGAGAGAGAGAGAGAGAGAGAGAGAGAGAGAGAGAGAGAGAGAGAGAGAGAGAGAGAGAGAGAGAGAGAGAGAGAGAGAGAGAGAGAGAGAGAGAGAGAGAGAGAGAGAGAGAGCGGAGAGGAAGGGAATCGACACTTATTTTGCAAACTAAAGCGAATTTTTCTAAAGTGGGAAAACACTGCGAAAGAAAAATAAACGAGGGGCGAACTGGACTGGACCGGACTAGAACCGAACCGAACCGAAGCGAACCAAACGGGAACCGAATCATGTCCTGTATTTTCTTTTTCTTTTTCTTTTTAACAGACTTTGGGATTAAGGTTCCGTTGACTTTTTTTTATAATCGTGGTGCAAACAGTTCTGTGTGTGTGTGTGTGTGTGTGTGTGTGTGTGTGTGTGTGTCCAGGCAGAAGGTATAGTATTGAATTTCACTTTGGTATTAATTGTGCAGTTGTTTGGGCAGAGTCGGACCGTCACTCCCACCCACTCTCCCTCCCTCTCTTTATCTAATATTCTCTCTCTCTCTCTCTCTCTCTCTCTCTCTCTCTCTCTCTCTCTCTACTTATATTCAAGGTAGATTGAGATAATTTTCAGGCCACGCATCAAATTTATTCTTTCGCATAATCCTGACAAACAGACAACACCACCTCTCTCTCTCTCTCTCTCTCTCTCTCTCTCTCTCTCTCTCTCTGTTCCGCGCTGAGTCACTCCCCCGTTAAATATGGATCCCGCAGCGGCTCCGGAATGCAGGTAATTGGCGGGCGGAAAATACCTGGGGCATCCACACGGCTCCTCGTAAATTCCCACGCCTCTGATTGTGTTGGCGCACCTGTGTGTGTGTGTGTGTGTGTGTGTGTGTGTGTGTGTGTGTGGTTATATTATCTTCTGCATCTCCCTTCAGTTTTAGTTGATGTGTGTGTGTTTATGTCTGTTTGTGTGTGTGTGTGTGTGTGTGTGTGTGTGTGTGTGTGTGTGTGTGTGTGTGTGTGTGTGTGTGTGTGTGTGTGTGTGTGTGTGTGTCGTTTAAAATCACCTCTTTCTTTTTCTTATACTTTTCTTTACTCTGTCTATTTGTGGACCCCATTAAATCTATGAGCCTGTTTTTGCTTATCTATGCCCATCTCTCTCTCTCTCTCTCTCTCTCTCTCTCTCTCTCTCTCTCTCTCTCTCTCTCTCTCTCTCTCTCTCTCTCTCTCTCTCTCTCTCCACCGGCCGGCCCATGCTCTTCGTGGTCACTGTACAAACCAAACCAACCTTAAACAGACCATTATGAACCCTCCCCCATCACCCACCCACACTCATAAACACGTCGCCCCATGCTTCCAACACACACACACACACACACACACACACACACACACACACACACGAGTCGTCTAGCCCAAAAGACAGTCCAAAAACATTAAACTGGCGGCGGTTTTGTAGTGGCGGCGAAGAGGGGAGTGCGGGGGAAGACGGAGAGGCGAGTTTGGGGGGGAGGGGGACGGAGGCGGCGGCTTGGCAGGGGAAAGGGAGGGAGGGAAAGATGGCGGGTGAGGCAGCAGGACATGCAGGGGTTAATGCCTTTTTCCTCCGTCCACTCACTCATCCTCTCCCACCCGCTTCCCGCTGCTGAATGTTCTCCCCACCAAGACCTTGCTCCTCCCTAGACTCAACTATTTTAAAAGGACACAGAAGAGTTCATGGTGCAAAAACCTTGTCACTATGTAGGCCCGTAAAACCACCCATGAAAATGCTCAAAACCTCTACGGAAGCTTTATCAAACGCGGGCCATAGTCTCAAGCCATCCTCCCTCCTCTTTGTCCCATTAGAAAAGCTCTTCACTTGGAATCAAATAGAATATCAGTCTTAACCGTATAATTATCGCTTTACAAACAAATATCCATCCATAATTACTGCTACCATCTTTATACACAGAATACTTACCACTGCATCAGTTAATATCCCTGCATCAAATATCACTCATTCTCTCTCTCTCTCTCTCTCTCTCTCTCTCTCTCTCTCTCTCTCTCTCTCTCTCTCTCTCTCTCTCGCACTTCGCTAGTTGTCGCACCCGTCGAAGTGTTCTGTTCACCACTTCCTCTTCGGGTGGGGTCACCCAGCCATCTTCAATCAGGGCATAAGAGCTCTCCACAATGGTTCTGATGGGCTCTGTCGTGTAGGCCGCTCGCACCTTCATCGTCGACAGCAGGAACTCCACCTCGAGCCGGCCAGGGACGGGGGCGTGGTTGTGATGTGGGTAGGGAAACTTTTGGAGCTTACCGTCGATGGTGCTAACTCTTGAGGGGCACGCCTTCGTGAAGCATTTCCAGTACACCGTTTTCTTGTGTGCCCTGCTCTGGATAAACACATGGGGCCCGGCGATCAGCTTCAAGCCGCCCTTGTACGCTGGGATGATGCGACAACTGTGGGGGTGGTTCTCAGGTGACGGCGGGGGCGGGAACTCGTCGCTAAGGCCTTCATACGAAGAGACGCCGTGATCGGGGTAGGGCAGCAGGGGCAGATCAGACTCGCTGGACGGTGACGGGGGCGGCTCGGGGTGCAGGTATGATAACAGGGGCTCCTCCAAGTGTAGGTATGGTAGTACGGACGGCAGCGCAGGCTCCGGATGTGGTGATGAAGGCTGCTCTGGATGTGGGTGTGGTGATGAAGGCTGCTCTGGATGTGGGTGTGGTGATGATGGCTGGCTGGGCTCCGGACATGATGATGATGACTGCATTGGCTCCAGATGTGGTGATGAGGGTTGTTCTGGTTCCGGGTATGGTAATGATGGCTGCCTGGGCTCAGGATATGGTGAGGACTGCATTGGCTCCGAATTTGGTGATGCGGGCTGCTCTAGGTATAGATATGGTGATGATGGCTGCCTGGGCTCAGGATATGCTGATGAGGACTGCATTGGCTCCGGGTATGGTGATGATGGCTGCTCTGGGTGTAGATATGGTGATGATGACTGTCTGCGCTCCGAGTATGGTGACGAGGACTGCAATGGCTCCGGGTATGGTGATGATGGCTGATCTGGGTGTAGATATGGTGATGACTGCCTGGGCTCCGAGTATGGTGACGAGGGGTGCTCCGACTTTATATATATTGCTGGAGGCAGCTCAGTTTGGGGGTAAGGTGATGAGTGCTGTTCTGTCTTTATATAGGGTGGTAGGGACTGCTCAAGTTTTGGATATGGTGACGAAGGTTGCCTCTGCCCTGGGTATAATGGTGGGGGCTGCTCCGGCTCTAAATCTGGGAATGAAGGCCGCTCCGACTTCAGATATAGTGGTGCTAGAGGTTGTTCAATTTTGGGATGTGGTGACGAAGGTTGCCATGGGCCTGGGTATGGTGGTAACGGCTGCTCCGGCTCTGGGCATGGTGACGAAGGCTGCTCTTTCTTGATAGAGAGTGGTGGGGGCTGCTCAGTTCTGGGATATGGTGACGAAAGCAGCTTTATATCCGGATATAGTGATGAGTATGGCTGTCTTAGGCCTGGGTATAGAGGCAAGGGCTGCTCCGACTGTGGATACGGGAACGAGAGCTGCTTTGACGTCAGATATAGTGACAGGGTCTGCTCAGCCTGTTGATGCGGTAACGAGAGCTGCCCTGGACGGAGTGTGTGGTGCTCCATGACGCAGGAGCTGCTGTGGGGTGACTTGTCACAGTGACAGTGGTGTGCCGCTGAGGTCACCTGACTTTATATACACCTGTCAGTCATGGTGGTGCATGGGGGGTGGGGTGGGGTGCAATTAACCCCTCTCCCCCCAGACCTGACCTGACTCCGCGAGGCTCCGGTCACTTATGGCGTGTGGGTGGGGTTGATATGTACTTCGGCAGGATAAAAGGTTTCTGGACTTAGCATGGATTAAGGACCGAAACAACCCTCACGAGACGGCATTGGACCTCGTGGCCGTTAAGTTGGAGAGGGAAGTATACGAGCAGAAATACACTGCGGAGTACTTGTGACCAGCACACACACACACACACACACACACACACACACAAACGGCAACGCACCGCACCGCACCGCCAAACACAACACAACACAACACAACACAGCACAGCACAACACAACACAACACAACACAACACAGCACAGCACAGCACAGCACAGCACTCACGCATGCACACACACACACACACACACACACACACACACACACACACACACACACACACAATGAGCAATTTGAGCAGCATTGCACCGACAAAGATCTTAGGGAAGCGACAAGATATGATGATGATGATGATGACACACACATATACGTAGTTCTTTGAGGATATTGCAGTTACTTAAAATGGCACCTTGGCCACACGCAAAAAAAAAGTAATGACGATCCCAAGGGTACACTGTTATGGTTTCTTTGGAATGCTGTGGCCCGGCAAGCCAGGTGGTCAGTTTTAAAGGCTCGGGGACATGCTCGGGGACGTCTGCCACAGGAAGATTGGCAGAGGTAAGCTTACTGGGTGCAGGAACATTAGGCTTAAGAGCAGTGCATGCGTCGCTTCCTAGATTGCACTGTGTGAGGTCAGGGAGGTAACTGAGTTATGTTTTTCTCCTGGAAGTCCTCAATAAGCGTAAAATATTATTTATAGGTTCTAAAAGGCCAGCCCTTTTGGAAGGAGACGTGAAAAGATGGAAGATTATCCACTATTGTCTACCTCGAACGGAAGTCATGGGCGATTCTCAAAACATTTATTCATTTTTTCTTTTTGATTCACAGAAAAAACGCTGTTATTTCATCATCACACTGTCATCATTGGTTTGGTGCAGCGGAGTGGGAACACATGAAACTACAATTACTCTCCAGCCAGCGTCTCCAGCTGCCTAGCTCTATCATGGCAGCTCTGGCTCTGGATATAGTCGAGGCCTTAGTTGCCCTCATGGAGCGGACAGAACAACACCTAAAAATCGGTCAGTTTCCTCTTTGTGTCTGTTGCGCGCGTAGGAAGGAGAGTAGAAAGCGAGGGGGTGATACCCTTATCGGTCTAGTTATTCCCCAGTGCTGGGCTAATGAGATGTTCAGCTCTCCAGGGAGCTGTTTTCTCACGACACCTACACAAACACACACACACACACACACACACACACACACACACACACACACACACACACACACACACGAGAAAGAGAGAGAGAGAGAGAGAGAGAGAGAGAGAGAGAGAGAGAGAGAGAGAGAGAGAGAGAGAGAGAGAGAGAGAGAGAGAGAGAGAATGTGGCGACTGTATTTTTTGTTTGTTTCTTTCCTTCTTTTCCTGCTGCCCTTCTTGCTTTCAGTTATTCTTTTCCTGCCTTTATCTCACAGTTTTATTTCATTCGTTCTTTCTCTATTTTCTTATATTTATCCCTCCATTTTCACCGTCTCTCTCTCTCTCTCTCTCTCTCTCTCTCTCTCTCTCTCTCTCTCTCTCTCTCTCTCTCTCTCTCTCTCTCTCTCTCTCTCTCTCTCTGTATCTATCTTAGCTCTATCTATCTATCTATCTATTTATTCATCTCTAACATATTACCGAAATATTAATGATACGAAAATAGTCGTAGATAAGTCATAATGATGAAAATACTAATGTTATAATATTTTCAACGAGAGTGAGAGGTGAACCATGATGAGGCTCGTTAAATCTGGCTGTAGCTGAGTACCTGAGGCTTTAGGTGAGGGTGCAGCTATAGGCTACCTGGATGGTCCATTGAGTATCGTCAAACCCTTTATCCACAACCAGGAAGGTCAAGTTAGTCTTTTTTGCTTCCCCTCGACCTTGGCCATGCCTCGTTATCTCCGGCCACCAGGGAACCAAAGCCGCTGGGGGGATTTGCTACGTTCGCTCCCTCGGTCTGATCCGCGACCTCAAGTCCCAGAAGAGAGGTAGGGAAGGGGAGGATGAGGCAGGCAAGGTGACAGGGGTAAATGAGAGGAAGTAAACAGGTAAAGAAAATAAGGAACAGGAGAAAGCTAATAATAATTTAAAGAAGGAAGATAGAAAGAGGCAGCAAAGAGAGAGGGGGGAGAGTAGGCAGGAGGTGAAGCAAGAATAAGGATGGATAAGGCGGGGCAGTGAGTGGACCAGGAAGAAAGGCTGGGATAGAGCGTGATATGTGTGTGTGTGTGTGTGTGTGTGTGTGTGTGTGTGTGTGTGTGTGTGTGTGTTGGATTATATTCCTCCTCGTCCTTTTTATCTCCCCCCCCCAAAAAAAAAATTCAAGTCTTCCCTTCCTACTCTGAAACCAGGAAGCCTACACCGCTGCAGGGCAAGTTCAATAAAACGCGGGGAACCTCATTCTTTCTTTCTCTTTTTTTTTCTTTAAGCGAGGACACCGCCGAGGAAATAATAAAATATAGAAAAAAATGATAAAGACCTCGTCCAGATCTAAGAGAATAAATGCCCAAAAGAATAATACGGTATAAACATCCGCTCCCACGTCTGATGCTGCTCAAAAATATAAGCGGAAAACAATATCGAAGACCTATAGAGCGGGTAATAAGGGTGGCATACAGGCTTTACTTTCAGGGGGTTGAAAAAAACAAACAATAGGATGAAATCACAGAAATAAAGTCACGAGGAAAAAAATCGCAGAAAATCTTCAAGATAAACCGTTATCAATCGATCAGATATAAAAATTCTACCAGCACAGTGTATATTGAGAGAGAGAGAGAGAGAGAGAGAGAGAGAGAGAGAGAGAGAGAGAGAGAGAGAGAGAGAGAGAGAGAGAGAGAGAGAGAGAGAGAGAGAGAGAGAGAGAGAGAGAGAGAGAGAGAGAGATTAAAACCTGCTTTTGTGAACATTTATTTAACGAAAAGGTCAATTGTTTCAATGTTTTTTGGTGCTACTTTAGTATGCGGTCTACAGCAGTATTTGAAGTCTACCCAAGTATGTACCAAGTGTGGTGCTACTTTAGCGTGCGGTCTACCGGTCTGACCTGTCTTCCGAGACCTCGTCTGATGTTGTATTGTTACTTGAGTGCTCCTCACCTGACACCTGAATGACCTGTCTTGTCTCTGGAGACCTTAGCTTGACCAGAGTAATGACCTGGCCACAGTTGGGTCATTACTTCATGTTACCTGCGTGCTCCTGACCGGTCTATATAAAAGGTTTCGTAATTCATTCCTATGAATGGCCAGCGTGTAGTAATCAATATTACAGTGAACCAGAAACACCATTATGTAGATCCAGCGACAGGAGCACACACACACAACCTGTTGAACGATCATGGTTGGATTCCAAAACAAAGATTTTAAAGACAATGAAAGGAGTCAGTACTGAGCCTTTTCAGTCACACTTTGACCATATCTGCTGGAAAGTACTCAGGAATGATGCAGCTGACATGCTTGTGACATTCCTAAGTGATATAAAAAGTGTTTACCGTTGGCAGACCTGAATATGTTTTCTTGATGTTGACGCATTGTTCTATGATTATGTATTTTCAACTTTGATATGCCATTTAGCATTTTTATAGTTATGTTTTTATGATTTTCATTGATGTCATGTAATAATAAAACCTTTAATCAGCACTATAAAGCTTGTTTTTCATAATACTGCAGTATCAGGTTCCTGTAGTGAGGTAGACTGCACGCTGAATTGTAAATATGGTGGTAGATAGCACGCTAAAGTAGAAACGGCCGGGTAGACCACATACTAAGG
>NC_066545.1:6021570-6064070 GCF_024679095.1 Eriocheir sinensis | reverse complement strand
CACCGCCACTATCACCACCACCACCACTACCACCACCACTCTCACCAGCAGCGGCAGAGCAATATCAGCGATTGCTTCCCGGCGCCGCGTGACTCTGAAGATTAAACTTGATTGTTTCCAAGACCTTCCTCACAATCTGGGTCTTGCCATTCATTACTGAGACAGACAAGGGGCTGACGGGGCTGTGGAGAGGCTTGGGGGGGGAGGGGGTAGGAGGAGGAGGAGGAGGAGGAGGAGGAGGAGGAGGAGAGCAAGGAAAGTAGGATGGGTGTAATGATGAATAAAGAGGAACATAAGAACATCAGAACATAGGAAAACTGCAAGAGGCCGGGTGGCCTACACAGGGCAGCTCCAGAATCCCCCCCACTACTCACGATGGGTGAGGTGTAACATGGAAACATGGACTAGCAGGCAGCAGAAAGCCTGTTGGCTCATTACTAGGCTGCTTGCTTTCAGTGATTTAATCAATCCGTTTGCCATAGGAGTGGCTTGCAGGGAAGGATTAAAGCACTTGTGCACCTACTCTTGGGTACGTTAAGCTCACTCCCGATGCAGCAAAGTGGCGATCAATGCGTTTCTTGAAGGAGTTGATGGTCTCTGCGCTAACCGCTTCTGCTGGGAGGCTGTTCCAGTGGCGAACCACTCTCTTCGAGAAATAACTCCTGCCGATGTCGGTATTGCATCGCTTTGCTTGAATAGTTTTTCCGTTGTTTCTTGTTCTCAGGTTAGTTTGCAACGTGAAGAGCTTGGAGTGATCAACGTTGCTGAGCTTGTTCAGGTACTTAAAGACTTGTATCATGTCTCCCCGCAGTCGTCTCTTTTCCAACGTGGAGAGGTTGAGTCGCTCGAGTCGCTCTTCATAGGGCTTCGTCCTCAGTGATGGTATCATCTTCATGGCGCGGCGCTGTACTCTCTCAAGTAATTCAATGTCTTTCCTGTAATTTGGAGACCAGAATTGCACGGCGTATTCCAGGTGGGGCCTTACCAGCGAATTATACAAGGATAACATAACTTCCGGCGTCTTGTATTCGAAGTTCCTCGATATGAACTCAAGCATTGTATTGGCTTTCTTACAGGCGGACTTGCAGTGTTTTGTTTGTTTCAGGTAGAGGCTTGATCCTCGTTTTACCGGGGGTACTATGCACGCACCAGTACCCTGTCACCTTACTGCACCCACACCTCACTGCCACCTGTCGTCCTCGTCCATGTAGCTATCCAGTCTACTCTTAAAACAAGCTATCGTCCCTGCACTAACTATATGATTGCTGAGTCTATTCCATTCCCCCACCACCCTATTACTAAACCAATGCTTGCCTATATCTCTCCTAAATCTATACTTTTCTAATTTATATCCGTTACTGCGAGTTCTATCCTGCTGGCTAATTCTCAGTACTTTACTTGTATCGCCTTTGTTGTAACCCTTGACCCATTTGAATATTCCTATCAGATCTCCCCGCACTCTTCGTCTTTCTAGTGAATGTAAGTTTAGATGTTTCAGCCTATTTTGATATGGGAGGTTCCTCAGCCCCTGAATCATCTTGGTCATCCTCCTCTGAGCTGATTCTAGCAAGTTGATGTCCATTCTGTCGTGTGTGCACCAAAACTGGACAGCATAATCTAAGTGTGGCCTAACTAACGCTAAATAGAGTCTGAGGATGACCTCCGCACTCCTGTTGGTTACCGTCCTGTTAATAAAGCCTAATACCCTGTTAGCCCTATTCCTCGCACTATTAGGAGGAGGAGGAGGAAGAAGAGATCGTATGGCTCGTAGATGGGAAGGAACGAAAGGAATGAAAAATGAGGGAAAGTAGAGGAGGAAGGAGGAAAAGGAAGAAGTGATGGGAAAGAGATGGGAGGCGGGGGGGGAGGGGGGGAAGGCACAAACAGGTCAAAGAAGTTAAGGATGTGGCAGAGAAGTTTGTTGATCGGCGTGAATAGGGATGCGGAAAGGGCAGAGAAAAAAAAAGTTAAATGACAATGTGGCTAGGAAATATGAGGTATACAGGTGAACAGAAGGAAAGGGAAAGGAGAGGTGAGATAAACTGGGATGTGGCGTGGAGGTGAGACTGAGAAGGTAAGGAAAAAGAGAGAGAGAGAGAGAGAGAGAGAGAGAGAGAGAGAGAGAGAGAGAGAGAGAGAGAGAGAGAGAGAGAGAGAGAGAGAGAGAGAGAGAGAGAGCAAGAGAGAGAGAGAGAGAGAGAGAGAGAGAGAGAGAGAGAGAGAGAGAGAGAGAGAGAGAGAGAGAGAGAGAGGCAAAGAGAGAGAGAGGGGGGCAAACCGAATAGGGGTGAAAGATGAAAAAAAGATGCCAATGAAGGGAAAGTAGCGCAGAAATGCAGACTCGGAGGCACGGACGCTGAGGAGCCATTGTGTCATTGTGTATCTTTCTCATTCGCCTCCTCCTCCCAATCCCTTCCTCGCTCCTTTGTGTGCTCTTGTTTCCTTTCTATTTCTATTCATGTTCCCTCTTCCTCCATGCATTCGACCTGCACTACCGATACCCTTCCTCCTCCTCCTCCTTCTCGAACTCCTCTTCCTCCTCCTAGAACTCCTCATCCCCCTCTCTTCCTGCTCCTCTTGATCCCTCACTTTTCATTTTCGGCTTTCTTTTCAGTTTGTGTGTTGGTAAATAGCATCTTTAGTCTACAGAGTGGCAATGGTGATTAAATATATTCACTGTTAGCAATGGCACTTTCTATATTTTATTCCTTTCCTTTCGATTCCTTCTTGCTATCCGTCGTCTTCCGATTTTTTTTCTTTTCTTCCATAGGTCTATTTCACCGAGGCCCACAGTGAATTTCGAGTTACCGAGCAGTAAGTGGTATTTATTAGATCTTCCGTTGACTGAAATAAATAGAACACCTTTTTGATATAGTTGACAATTATTAAGGCTCTCAATTAAAAATATCTCGCACCCGATCTTCCTCCATTTAAAAGCAAAAACATCATTACTATTTGCTTTTTCGCGTACAATTTTTACTTAGATACATAAAGACGTCCATGAACGCTCTCCCTTACTTTCCCCTCAATACAGGTAACCACGCCACGCTCGCCTTAAATGTCGCCGCGCCTCGCCTCACCTGTCCTCCCTTCAGGTGTCAGCGTTCAAAGGGGATACACCAAAGTGTAAATTAATCTCCTCTTGTGGGAGACTGGGCTCCTCCTCCTCCTCCACCTCCTCCTTTCCTTCCTATTCCTCCTTCTCCTCCTCCTTTCTTTCCTACTCCTCCATTCCTTCCTCCTCCTCCTCCTCCTCCTCCTCCTCATCCTCATCCTACTCCTCCTTTTCTTCCTACTCCTCCTCCTCCTCCTCCTTCTTTTCTTCCTACTCCTCCTCCTCCTCCATTCTTTCCTACTCTTGCTCCTGCTTCTAAAATGACAAAACACTTTGGTTCTCTTCTATATTACTCTCTCTCTCTCTCTCTCTCTCTCTCTCTCTCTCTCTCTCTCTCTCTCTCTCTCTCTCTCTCTCTCTCTCTCCCCTGATTGCAGGTAACCCCCCGGGACCACTTATCAAGGTAGAGATTCACGCCTTCGTCCTCGTATTCGCCAATTTATTCGCCACAAATCAGATTATCGACGCCACAATCACCGCCGCCTCCACGGGCCCTTGAAATTTGCAGTTCAACACCACCACAACCACCAGCACTACGACCACCATCACTACCACCATCACCACCCCCAATGATTCCACCACCATCATCGTCATCATCATTACTACCACCGCCATCATTATCACCTTCATCATTCACCACAACCACCATCATTATCATGCCGTCATTTCACTGAGGTCTTTGCAGTGTGTGTGTGTGTGTGTGTGTGTGTGTGTGTGTGTGTGTGTGTGTGGTGTGTGTGTGTGTGTGTGTGTGTGTGTGTGTGTGTTTTAAAAAGTGTTGTGGTGGAGAGAAAAATGTCTTGTGAATAACCAAAGACTTTCAAGTAGAACGAAAAAAAGGTCCAACCACCATTCTCTCTCTCTCTCTCTCTCTCTCTCTCTCTCTCTCTCTCTCTCTCTCTCTCTCTCTCTCTCTCTCTCTCTCTCTCTCCAGGGTGAGGTGTGGTCAGCTATTAATTATGATACAGAGGTGGCGTGCTGCCCCAATAACACAACAGCGACGACTTGGCAACGCTGTAATCCTGGCAGGCACTGAGCTGGCACCACTGCAAACACACACACACACACACACACACACACACACACACACACACACACACACGACGGGGAGTGATAAATGATTGCCAAAGGGACAGGTGATATTTTTTGAACAGGTAGATAATTAGTTTTTTTCCAGGTATACCCGTTTTGAATGCTACTTCTCATATCGGTACCTCACGAACACTTATCTTGATGCCATACTGATACTCAATGGCTCTCTCCTCCATCTCCTCCGCCTCCTCGTCTTTCCTTCTTTTACCCTCCTTTATTGTCATCCTCCCTCTTCCCTTGTCCTAAAACTATTTCTCATCTTCCACTTACTAGGTATCTCTCAGCACCTTCTCCACCTCAAACCCCTTTATTCTTCACCCTTTTCAAGTTTTAACCTTTCTGATCCTACAATTATTCCTCATCTTCGTCGTTATTCCTCATCCTTTCCCTCTTCCGCCTTCCCGTCTTCCACTTCTTTTTTCATCCTTTTCTTCTTCCTTTCCTCCGTTTTCCTCCCTTCACCAGTTCCGAGATATATATAGAAAGAGGGAAAATTTATATGCCTTTCCTTTACTTTTCATGTCCTTTCGTTCTCCTTCAATCCACTTCTCTCTATTTATATTCCGTCTTCCTTTCATCCACATCCAACTTCCACCAAGAAAAATAGACAAATAAATTATAAGTAACAAATAAAGAAACAATTAAAAACAAAACAAAAAAAACAAACAAATAAAGGCAGAGAGAGAGAGAGAGAGAGAGAGAGAGAGAGAGAGAGAGAGAGAGAGAGAGAGAGAGAGAGAGAGAAAGCTACCTCATTTTCTCTTTAATTGGTATGCGCTGAAAATAAAATTAGTTTCCCCTGAGTAAACAACACACTAGATCACAACTGGAGAAAACGAGTCGACGGAGAGATTGGGGGGCAGGGAGAGAGATAGAGATTGGAGAGAGAGAGAGAGAGAGAGAGAGAGAGAGAGAGAGAGAGAGAGAGAGAGAGAGAGAGAGAGAGAGAGAGAGAGAGAGAGAGAGAGAGAGAGAGATTCATGCAATAGGAAATCAAGGCAGTTTGCACAAGGATTTTATAGCAAATTAGCTCCGTGAATTAACAAGTTCCGTCCCTCCCTCAGTGATTACAAGGATGAGCGACTGGATACGTTACACCCCCTCCCCCCTCTACACCCCTCCCCCCTCCCCCCTCTACACCCCTCCCCCCTCCCCCCTGGCCCCTATACAGCCCCCTCCCCCCTCTACCTCCATCGAACCCTATCCGCTCTCCCCCTTCCCCTCCCCTCACTCAAACAGCTCCCCTTCCCTTCCCTTTTAATCCTTTGTTTTACCTCGCAGCGAAATGAAGCCCAAAACAGCTGGAAAAGAATTCATTATCACTGTTCCTGCACTTCCTCTTCCTCTTCATCCTGTTTTTTTTATTTTTTTTATTCTTTCTTTATATTTCTGCTTTCTTGTCTCCTTATTCAATTTCCTTAAAGACGCTCTAATGTTTAGGTGCACACACACACACACACACACACACACACACACACACACACACACACACACACACACACACACACACACACACACAGGATGACGTTTGCATGTATAGATAAAAACATGATATAGTCGAGTGAGTTCTCTTAGATAAGAATGGAATAGATACACAAACTGAGACAGACGAGAAAACAAAAATCGTTAGACAGGCAAGCAGACAGCTCAAAGGGAAAGCATAAAGCTGACAGACTGGAAGCAGACAAACAAAAATGGTCCTCCGTATCCGGCAAAATGTGGTCGTTGATAGAAATTCATGACTGAGGGAGCATATGTGAAGTTACCGAGTACATAAATATGATGGCTGTTCGGGACTATATTTAGGTTAGGTTTTGGGAATCTTTAAACACATGAGATAGCAGTATAAGGAAAAAATGAATTAAGAAGGACTTCTCTTTATATCTGAATTTACTAAGAAAGCAACCAAGATGAGTGGGCTATTGTTAAGTTAGGCTAAGAATATATTCAAACATAATGACAGTGCAGCTAGGAGTAAGCATCAACAAAGAATTCATTAACGTGAGAGCTGATTTTGTAAGAAAGTTTCATTACTATTTTTTAGGATGACCCTTGACTCCTAAACCCATTACTGTATGTGAGGGTAGCTTTCACTAACACACACACACACACACACACACACACACACACACACACATACACACACACACACACACACACGTAATTGATAGTGTTAGCATGTATAGATAAAAAGAAGATATATTAGGGGGGTCAGCCGCTGCCACACTCCACCTTCGCCCAGCCCTCGAGTGGTATACAACGTTCTGAGTCCGTGTCAAACCAGACGGCGGAACACGTGTAAAGACCACTGACCTACACCATTCAGTCTTCACACGCCGATAGGGCTTAGACGAGGCACCAGACACTTGCTGATAAGATTTATGGAAAGTAACTCCTTAACGCCTTTTCTCTCTCTCACATCTAATTTTCCCATACTTTACCTTTATACAAAATTAACACCTAAACTTACCCATCAGCACACACACACACACACACACACACACACACACACACACACACACACACACGAACAGCGAAAGAAGGACGGGCAAGGCAGGAGTGGAGAGCGAGAAGACAGACGAGAAAGAAAGAAAGAAAATAACCCCATTCGAGGAAAAGTGAGGGAGGTGGGTGGGGTAGGGAGGAGAAGACTCCAGGAGAGAGAGTAGGAAGTGAAAATGGGGTGAGGATGAGGGGACGGGGCGGGGCGGGGCGGGGCGAGGAAGTCAATTACAGAGATGAAGGAGAGAATTACTAACTAATATTAGATACGAGGCTAAGGTGGTGCCGGGGGAAATTACCCCTAATGAATGACTCCTTCAGTCTCCCCAGGGACGTGCTTCCGTTTTCTTTGAAGGTGTTACGAGTATTGAAAATGGATTCGGGTTGTGCGACGAAGAAAACGACCGAAAAAAACAGGAAAAGGAGAAAAATAAGAACGTGGGAGCCTTATTATTTGAGCTGCGAGGTGATGAGAGGAACTAGGGCACGGACGGCGTCATTACAATAAGGAATATATATATATATATATATATATATATATATATATATATATATATATATATATATATATATATATATATATATATAGATATATATATGAGGAGGAAGTAGGAAGACACCTACCGAACGGGAGTGAGCTACTACCGGTGAGGATATATGGGAAGCGAGGAGGGTGCTGAAGCCCTTCCAAGACCTTTCCCATGTCCTCACAAACCGTTTCCCTTTTGTTGCTGACAGCAATCTCTGCTCTGTTCCCTCCTACTATCTCTATTTCTAAATTTCAATTCAAACCTGGATGTTACGCCTACGTGCGCAACGACATCACTTGCTCTCGTGCCCACGGCCTTAACTGTTGAGAATTTTCCACCATCTGGCTAAGACTTCATTGTCATTATATTACTAAATATATCTGTGCTGTTTATCTGTCACCTAACTCTACTAACTATGTAAAATTCTTTGACTATTTGAATTCTAAAGTGGAGCACATCTTGACTCACTCTCCCTTCGCTGAAATCTCCATCTTGGGAGATTTCAATGTTCACCACCAGCTTTGGCTTTCATCCTCTTTCACTGACCAGCCTGGTGAACAAGCCTACAACTTTGCTCTCCTCAACGACCTAGAGCAGTTGGTCCAGCACCCTCCAAGTATTCCCGACCGTCTTGGAGACAGGCCCAACATTCTAGACCTCTTCCTTACCTCTAATCCTTATGCTTACTCTGTCAAACTGTTCTCTCCGTTGGGCTCCTCCGATCATAACCTTATTTCTGTTTCCTGTCCTATCGCTCCTGTACATTCTCTGGACCCACCGAAGAGGCGATGCTTCTGGCATTTTGCTTCAGCTCGGTGGGACGACCTGAGGATGTACTTTTCCGATTTCCCTTGGAATGATTACTGTTTCCAGGAGAGAGACCCCTCTGTGTGTGCCCAGCGCATCTCAGAGGTGAGTGTCTCTGGAATGGAGGCATACATTCCACGTTCTTTCTCTACTCCTCATGCTAAAAAGCCTTGGTTTAATCATGTTTGCTCTAGTGCTATTAAAGATAGAGAGGCAGCTCACAAAAGGTTCCAGAGCCTTCGAGCTCCCACTAATTATGACCTTTATATTTCAGCCCGGAATCGTGCCAAATCTATTCTCCGACTTACCAAAACTTCTTTTATTAATAGAAAATGTCAACACCTTGCTTCTTCTAATTCTTCCCGTGACTTTTGGCATCTAGCCAAAAATATTTCCTCCAATTTCACTTCATCCTTTTTCCCTCCTCTCCTTAACCCTGACGGCAGCACTGCCGTCTCATCTGTCTCTAAGGCTGAACTCTTTGCTCAAACTTTCTGTAAAAACTCCACCCTGGACGATTCTGGGCATATTCCTCCTACTCATCCCCCCTCTGACTCCTTTATGCCTGTTATTAAGATTCTTCCAAATGATGTTTTCTATACCCTCTCTGGCCTCAACTCTCAGAAGGATTATGGACCTGATGGAGTGCCTCCTATTGTCCTTAAAAACTGTGCTTCCGTGCTGACACCCTGCCTGGTCAAACTCTTTCGTCTCTGCCTATCAACATCTACCTTTCCTTTCTGCTGGAAGTATGCCTTTGTACAGCCTGTACCTAAGAAGAGTGACCGTTCCAATCCCTCAAACTACCGTCCTATAGCTTTACTTTCCTGTCTATCTAAAGCTTTTGAATCAATCCTTAACCGGAAGATTCAAAAGCACCTTTCCATTTCTAACCTTCAATCTGATCGCCAGTATGGGTTCCGCAAGGGGCGTTCTACTGGCGATCTTCTTGCTCTCTTAACTGACTCTTGGTCATCCTCTCTTAGCCGTTTCGGTGAAACTTTCTGTTGCGCTAGACATATCGAAAGCCTTCCATAGAGTCTGGCACAAGTCTATGCTTTCTAAACTGCCCTCTTTCGGATTCTATCCCTCTCTCTGTTCCTTTATCACCAGTTTCCTTTCCAGCCGTTCTATCTCTGCGATGGTACACGGTCACTGTTCTTCCCCTAAACCTATCAACAGTGGTGTTCCACGAGGCTTTGTCCTATCACCCACTTTCTTCGTGTTATTCATCAATGATCTTCTTTCCATAACAAACTGTCCTGTCCACTCATACGCCGACGACTCCACTCTGCATTATTCAATTTCTTTCAATAGAAGACCATCACAACAGGAAGTACGACTCCAGACTGGAGGCTGCAGAACGCTTAACCTCAGACCTTGCTATCATTTCCGATTGGGGCAGAAGGAACCTTGTGTCCTTCAATGCCTCAGAAACTCAATTTCTCCACCTATCAACTCGACACAATCTTCCAAACAACTATCCCCTATTCTTCGACAACACTCAGCTATCACCATCTTCAACACTAAACATTCTCGGTCTATCCTTAACACAAAATATCAACTGGAAATTTCACATCTCCTCTCTCGCTAAATCAGCTTCCTCGAGGTTGGGCGTTCTGTATCGTCTCCGCCTGTTCTTCTCCCCCGCACAGTTGCTATCCATATACAGGGGCCTTGTCCGCCCTCGTATGGAGTATGCATCTCACGTGTGGGGGGGCTCCACTCACACAGCTCTTCTGGACAGAGTGGAGTCTAAGTCTCTTCATCTCATCAGCTCTCCTCCTCCTACTGATAGTCTTCTACCTCTTAAATTCCGTTGCGATGTTGCCTCTCTTTCTATCTTCTATCGATATTTCCACGCTGACTGCTCTTCTGAACTTGCTAACTGCATGCCTCCATACCCCCGCGGCCCCGCTGCACACGACTTTCTACTCATGCTCATCCCTAAACTGTCCAAACCCCTTATGCAAGAGTTAACCAGCATCTTCACTCTTTCATCCCCCACGCTGGTAAACTCTGGAACAATCTTCCTTCATCTGTATTTCCTCCTGCCTACGACTTGAACTCTTTCAAGAGAAGGGTATCACGACACCTCTCCTCCCGAAATTGACCTCTCATTCGGCCACCTCTTTTGACTCTTTTTAGGAGCAGCGAGTAGCGGGCTTTTTTTTTTATTATTGTTTCCTTTTTTTGTGTGCCCTTGAGTTGTCTCCTTTGTTGTAAAAAAAAAAAAAAAATATATATATATATATATATATATATATATATATATATATATATATATATATATATATATATATATATATATATATATATATATATATATATATATATATATATATATATATATATATATATATATATATATATATATATATATATATATATATATATATATATATATATATATATATTTATATATTTATATATAAATAAATAAATATATATATAAAAATATATATATATATAGAGAGAGAGAGAGAGAGAGAGAGAGAGAGAGAGAGAGAGAGAGAGAGAGAGAGAGAGAGAGAGAGAGAGAGAGAGAATTAAATTTAACAATCACATAATTGTGTCATGATTACCAAACCATTATTGTCATCACTGCAGTAATAACGACAATAAAAAAATAATAGTAATTATAATAATAATAATAATAATAATAATAATAATAATAATAATAATAATAATAATAATAATAATAATAATAATAATAATAATAATAATAATAATAATAATAATAATAATAATAATAATAATAATAATAATAATAATAATAATAATAATAATAATAATAATAATAATAATAATAATAATAATAATAATAATAATAATAATAATAATAATAATAATAATAATAATAATAATAATAATAATAATAATAATAATAATAACAAACAATAATAATAACAATATTATTAATAATAGTAATAATAATAATAATAATAATAATAATAATAATAATAATAATAATAATAATAATAATAATAATAATAATAATAATAATAATAATAATAATAATAATAATAATAATAATAATAATAATAATAATAATAATAATAATAATAATAATAATAATAATAATAATAATAATAATAATAATAATAATAATAATGATGATGATGATGATGATGATGATGATGATGATGATGATGATGATAATAGTAATAATAATAATAATAATAATAATAATAATAATAATAATAATAATAATAATAATAATAATAATAATAATAATAATAATAATAATAATGATCATATAAAAATAAAATAATAATAATAATAATAATAATAATAATAATAATAATAATAATAATAATAATAATAATAATAATAATAATAATAATAATAATAATGAATAACGAATAATAAAATTAAATGTTGACTTTTCTGACGTAACACAAAAAGAAGCAAGCGAACAGTGTATTACGAAACAGGAATAAGCAGGAAAAGCAAGGAATACATGAGAAGAGCAGACGCTGGTAACACAGGAGGAGGAGGAGGAGAAGGAGGCGGGAGCATAAGGAGGAGGAGGAGGAGGACGAACATATGGAGGTAGAGGGAGTTGACCAATAAAGAATCACAACCTTCCCTCACGACAACTCTTGCATCTACTCTTTGGTTTATTTATCGAGTCTTCTTTGTTCATCCTCTCTTATTCTGTTCCCCCTTCCAAACATTCTTCACTCACCTGCAACGTCTTCTATTTTTTTTCCTTTCCCCCAATCATCTTCCTTCACTTTATATTTCTGTGTCTCAACTATTTATTGTCAGTATTATCCTCCATTCTTCTTCATATTTGTATTTTCTTTTACCTGCATTTCGCATTTCCATCTTCTTTACTCCTTGTTTTCCTCCATCATTTTCCTTCCTCTCATTTCGCCATTGCCTTTTCCTCCCCTTCCATTTTTTTTTATCTTGATCTTTTTAACCTTTACTTCCATATCACACCTGTTACATTGCTTTCCCTTTCAACTATATCTTTCCTTCCCTCCCAATCTTACCTTTCCTTCCCTTTTATGACCTTTATGCCTTCGCACTTTCCTTAATCTTTTCTAACTTCCGTCCTTTTCTTCCCCTCCTCTTTCCACTCCCTTCCTTCAGACTTGTGCCTCTTCCCTCTTCCTTTCTCCATCCCTTGTCCCTCCCCCATTCCCTTCCAACCCTGTCCTTTCCTTCCTCACCTCCCTCCACTCCCTGCCTTCAGACCTGTGCCCCTTCCAACTTAACCCCCTCTTCCCTTGCCCCAACCCCGCCCCCCGGCTGTCAGGCGCCAAGATATGCTACACAAAGATATACATAATTCCCTCGCAGTGTCCAGACCATTCGTGTTCCTCGCACGAAAAGTGTTTCCGCTGGTCGACAAAAGTTTTTTTTTTCCCGACACTACAAAAATGGAGTGTAACATTTACTCAAGATTTTTCCCCGCAGCCGCTACCGTTGTTGCTGTCACTTCCCTTCCTGCTACTGGCTCGTATGTAAGAATAAATACAAGAAAAAAGAAGCATAGGAAATAAATATAGAAAAAAATGGATAAATAAATAGACTACCTTTCCTGCTACTGCTGCGTATGTAAAGGTAAATATAGAAAAGGAAACCTGGGAAGTATATAAAGAAATATAAATAAATAGATTCACACATAAAGAAAAATTAATAAAAAAACACACACACACACACACACACACACACACACACACACACACACACACATTGAACCAGTAACTACCGTTGCGTCATATCACGGTAATGGGAGACGCAGGAAACAAAAGACCAGTCATTAAAAAAAGGAAACTAAGTGCTGTTGCTGGGGAAAAATGTTGCAATAATGGAAATGGAAAACAAATTATCTTCATGTACACACATCAAGAGTAATGCGTGAAAATTACATCTTTCTAAGCTATTCGGAATTCCTGAAACTGAAATCTGACTCAAAGCAATGCAATAAATTACAAAAGTAATTTGCTTCGAATAAATATATAAAAAAAGGCAAAACGTAACTATCTTCGCAGTTGGGAGGTCGGCAAATATTGTACAACGGAAAAAACAAACATCTAATTTCCACGGGAATTAAATGTCAATAATACCTGTCTGGTAAAGAAAAAAGCCATCGAGTAGTGTGTTTTTTGCTCTATTGAAGATTTAAACGTAATACACAAAACGGAGTGAAAAAAAAGGAAAATAAAAATAAAAGGGCAGCACCGAGTATTCAGAGCGTTGTGTTCCGTTTCATTTCGCCATTAAAGTAAGAGAACAAATCCAATTAAACTCGAGAGGCAAAATCCTAAAGTGTTAATTAAGGAGACAACGAAAAAATACACGGAGGAAAAAAAATATAAACGAAGAAAGTGAGAAAAAAAATGAATTGGAGGTGTATGTACGACCTTGAGACGAGCCTTGAGGTACACACACACACACACACACACACACACACACACACACACACACACACACATGGACACACAGCATAAAGCAGATTAGTGTATTCATTTTTAAAACAGGACCCCAAATAGAAAATGATTGACCGTAAATTTAATTCATAATTTGTCGTATGTATTTTTATATTTAATTTAATTTTGAACCCCCGTGTGTGTGTGTGTGTGTGTGTGTGTGTGTGTGTGTGTGTGTGTGTGTGTGTGTGTGCGCGCGCGCCCCCGGAGGCTATCTGTATCAAATATATCTCACGAACTCTATTTTTTTCATTCAGTATATAAGAAAAAGTATGATATCGCTGCTCCATTTTTTTTTTTTACATGTTTACGTGAGATGAAGATACGAAAGATAAAGATACATCCTTCATTTTTTTAAACTTATGCGTCTTTACAACGATCTACAAATAAAAAACTCACCAGCAGCACTCTCTTGACCTTCCCTCTTTTATAAATCTACTTTTCATAGCTTTCAGTCCATCGGTTTGTAATGAACATGAAGATTTAACAAAGACATTTAACCTGCATTTTCATTTTTATTCTTAATTAGTCAACACATTATATCGTTCGTAACTGGCATAATTTATAACACTAGTATGTGATTATTATTTTTGCTATGTTCGTGTTTTTTTTTACAATTTCTCAATCTTTACCACGTTACTGTTTATTTACCATTTGTCTGTCTGTATTACGCTGCTATTCAGTTCTTTACCATTTGTCTCTTTTTATCACGTTATTATTCACTTATTTACTCTCTGTCTATCGGTAATTCATTCTCTCCTCTTCGTGGTACTCAGAATTTCATCATTGTTTGTGTATTTCTTGGAGCATATTTTGTTTTTGCTTTGTGCCACCACTTTTCATTCTCTCTATCTCTCTCTCTCTCTCTCTCTCTCTCTCTCTCTCTCTCTCTCTGGTGCCACGGGTAATAAAGATGAGAGAGAGAGAGAGAGAGAGAGAGAGAGAGAGAGAGAGAGAGAGAGAGAGAGAGAGAGAGAGAGAGAGAGAGAGAGAGAGAGAGAGAGCGCTGGTGCCGGCATTGCTGGTGGTGATACTGGTGACTGCAATAGTGTTAGTAATGGTGATGATGGTGGTGGTGGTGGGAGAGGGGTGGTGGTGGTGGTGGTGGTGGAGGAGGAGGTGATACTTATCTTACTGTGGAGTGTGGATGGGAATGCGGTGGAGCTGGTAGTGGTGTTTGGTGTTGGTGGTGGTATCGGAAAGGGTAGTGGTGATGGTGGTGGTGGTGGTGGTGGTGGTGATAAAGATGGTGGTGGTGGTGGTGGTGGTGATAATGGTGGTGGTGGTCGTGGTGGTGATGATAATGATGGTGGTGATCGTGGTGGTGATGATAATGATGATGGTGGTGGTGGTGGTGATGATGATGATGATGGTGTTGTTGGTGGTGGTGGTGATAATGATGATGCTGTTGTTGGTGGTGATGGTGATAATGATGGTGGTGGTGGTGGTGGCGGTGGTAGTGATGATGAAGGTGGTGGTGGTGGTGGTGGTGGTGGTGGTGGCGGTAGCAGTGATGATGGTGGTGGTGGTTGATGTAATTAATAATAGATGTGTCTGGGGAAGAGTGTGAGAAGATTCTTTTCGTTTGTAGTAATGGTAAAGGTGGTGATGAGAAGAGGAGATGACAACAACACTGGTGGAGGTGTGGAGGATCAATTGGTGATGAGAGAACCAGCATCACCAACAACAATGGAAGATGGAGGGATGGGACAAAGGAGCAAAGCGAGAGAAAGAGAGAGACCCAGGAATACCACCACTACTACTATCACCACCACCAACACCACCAACACCACCACCACCACCACCACTGCCACCACCACCACGCTCAGGGCGGTAATGACCCGGGGTTGTGTCTCCTGGACATGAATATGCACCACCACGGCTTCTGAGGGGAATGGAGTGGGGAGGAAGGGGGAGGAAGGGGGAGAGGGGGAATTAGCCTTAACTGACCCCCTCCTCTCCTTTCCCCTCACTCCCCACCCCTCCCCCAGCCCATCCCCTCACCCATTCCCCATCCCATTACCTCGAGGGTTCTAGCGCCTTATATCTCTCCCCTGCCTGAGTGAGGGCGGAGTGCGCGGGAGGGGAGAGATAAAGGCACGAAGGGGAAAGAAATCCACAAGGGAAGGAGGGAGGAAAAGTGTCGAGAGGAAAATAGTGTGGTCATTGAGGGCGCGACCTACGCACACACACACACACACACACACACACACACACACACACACACACACACACACACTTCCCTCTCTTGGCGGTATCCTACAAATTCCCACACATTCGCCACAGAGAAGGAAACGACAGGAGGAGGAGGAGGAGGAGAAGGAAAAAGAAGACATGAACGATAAAAAAAAACGGTGTGTGTGTGTGTGTGTGTGTGTGTGTGAGGGTGTGAGAGAGAGAGAGAGAGAGAGAGAGAGAGAGAGAGAGAGAGAGAGAGAGAGAGAGAGAGAGAGAGAGAGAGAGAGAGAGAGAGAGAGAGAGAGATGGCATAATATTCCCACTAAACATTAATTTGTATATTCACCAGAGACGAGGCAAACTTATTTCAGTAATGAGTAATATGTTGGCTCACAAAGCAATAATGAGATATATAAAAAGAACGACACAACTCACTCCATCTGAAAAAACAAACAAACAATGATTAGAAGAAAAACAAGCGCTGCGAAAACACGTATATATAATTGCATGTTTAATGACGCAACGAAGAAACAGCGTAAATGGATAAATAATGTTCCTAATGACAGCGAAATATTTTACGTGCACGAGAAACGCAACTTAACAATCTGAGCAAATCCCTTCAGCGTTTCAAGTGGTTTGCCTTCATTAATGCGGAGAGCTTCTTGGTAAAACAGCTGAGACTCATTACATACTTCATCACGTTACCCATTCAGCCACTCCTGCTGCCGTGTGTTACATTGCCTCAAGCTGAACACACCGTATCCTTTTTTTTATCAGTAACGCCAAGACTATTAAGACATTGTGGAATTTTAAGGAGTTCCAATCGCTATTTTTTTTTGTGTGTGATAAAAGATAAGTCAATAAGCACGTACAAACCCCCTACCCCCCCCACATACACCCAAACCCCTCCCCCCCACACACATATCCACACCCACCAACACCCCCCTCCCACACACACGCTTCTGCCAGTGCTATACAAGGGCATTCTTAGTGATATAACAGCCTCACCTGTAGCCCCCCCCTTCCCCCCCTTCACCTGGTCATACCTGTAATCAGCGCTCTTCACGCCACGGACACACCACCACCACGAGTTACCTTGTTGTAAACGGGGGAGGTGGAGGACAGGTGAAAAGGTTGTGACGGGAAAGATAAGTGAGATAAGGTAAAACTAGAGACACTTGTCGTGCTTTCTGGCAACTGATTAATTAACACACCGAAAACAGAAAAGGTCAACTACATTTACGCAACAGAGATAAAAGAATAGGATTAGCTGGTAAACAACAACAACAAAAAAAAAACAGCAACAACAATAAGGGTAGAGTTTCAAGGTGGTTTTAAACGTCACTGAAACATCAAAGGTCAGAACTCCACTTGAGCTTTTCATTCATTCAATCATTCATTCATTCATTCTCCTCCCGAGTGTTCGAAGCTTCAGTCGTGGGTTCGTATGTGGGAGCGAGTCGAATCCATGTGAAGCTGTAAAAAAATGTGATCCGTATTGGCAGGGAACATTGCACTCTCTCTCTCTCTCTCTCTCTCTCTCTCTCTCTCTCTCTCTCTCTCATTGGAGTCACGTGGATGCACACACCTGACATTTTTCCACAGGTAATCAATCAAGCGAGTTAAGTTATCTGTGTGCGCCCCCCTCCCCCCTCTGGCACTGATTGCGTGGTGATGATGATGATAGTAATGCTAAATCTGTTTAAAGAGGAGTAACTATTATCATTCCAGTCATTATCGCAGCTATGAATGAGGCAAGAGCTATGACGCAATGGGGTAAAGTGGATGGTGACGAAAGAGCTGGTAATATAAATAAAAGAAAAGAAAGCGGTATTAACTTGAAACCTCGAGTAACACCACTTTCGAAATTGGTGAATAATGTAGTAGTAGTAGTAGTAGTAGTAGTAGTAGTAGTAGTAGTAGTAGTAGTAGTAGTAGAAACTAATAATGTGAGTTGGGAAATGTTTCAGTAATGGTGTTGCTGTTGTTTTGTTGTTGTTATTGTTGATGAGGTGTTGGAGGTGATTTTGTTGTGTTCTTGCTGTTGTTGTTTATGGTGTTGGTGTTGTCGGTGGTGGCGGCGGCGGCGGCGGTGGTGGTGTCGGAAGCGCAATATCTCGGATTAATATTTTCCATTAGAATATTGAGCGCCTTGTCTCCGGATAACGTCCATCCACTCCTCTATTTCGTTAATGAGACTTCGCGCAGAGACATTGCTGCTCTCTCTCTCTCTCTCTCTCTGTGATTAAATAAAAATATTCTTACTTCTATTTTTTTCCGCCGTTCTATAAAAAATGATACTGTAGATAACGAAATAAATCAAATCAAAAATGGAAGTGAGGAGGAAAAAAGAACGTAACTCAAGTCCTTTCTCAACCTTCTCTAGAGTGAACTGAAATCGTGTTTAAAATATGATGAAAAAATGAATATACAGACTTTTGTCGAACATTTTTTTTTATGCCCCGTGGGAGTTCTGATGCATAAATAAGTCCTGCATCCGTTATCCTCTCCTGACGATATATAAATGAAAAAAATAATCTCAGGTCAGTGGCTATTTTTGTATAACTTGGTGAGGTGGAGTTGGGAGCATACGCTACAGCTGCGCGTGGTGACATAATTCTCCATCACTAGACAATGTAGCAATAAGAACCAGCAGAAAATAACCACTAAAAAGACTACCTTCCACCCTTACACAAGTCCCTCGCACGTGTAGAGACTCGTTCCCCTACATAACAGTGTGGACTCACCTCTGCACTATCGGCTTAACCTTAGTCTTCGAGTGGCTGATAAAAGAAAAAAGACAGTCACAGCGTTAAGTACATTGGCCTAGGTCAAGATATTTTTTAGACACACACACACACATACACACACACACACACACACACACACACACACACACACACGATAGGACATAGATAGATAGCTGGGAGAGATAGATAAATATATATATATATATATATATATATATATATATATATATATATATATATATATATAGAGAGAGAGAGAGAGAGAGAGAGAGAGAGAGAGAGAGAGAGAGAGAGAGAGAGAGAGAGAGAGAGAGAGAGAGAGAGAGAGAGAGAGAGAGAGAGAGAGAGAGAGAGAGAGAGAGAGAGAGAGAGAGAGAGAGAGAGAGAGAGAGAGAGAAACATGGGGGATAAGATTGCCTTATTAATCAAAATGGAGGCTGCTCACGAACTCGACTAGATAATTTTTCTTAACCCAGGTCATGGTCGGACCGTGCCACGCGGGACACGGCTTAGATAACACGTAACTTTCACCCCAACCAACATGACGACAGGCAGAAAGACAGACAGACAGGCAAAGACAGACCTCAGCATTACACAGAAGGTCGTGATTTATTGCCAGATTATTTCGCCTCTCACATCAACTATTCCCAAAGGTCAGAAAGATCAATCGGGTTCTCTTGAGTGTTTTTTTAGGCTTATGGTACAGAGGAAGGGTCTGACTATCACCAGGGTCGTAATACTATCCCTGTAAATGCCCAAAACTCATACGAAAGTCTTTTAAATGTGTGTTGAGGCGCCGAAATGTTTAAGACAATGAATTTAATCTTTTCCAGTGGTGTTCGTCTCTCGTCCATCGTACCATCATCATCATCATCATTTATTTCTTTTTTTCTTCTTTGAGGGAGGGGGACACGAGTAAAAAAAAAGGAAGGGGAAGGCATAAAGGTGTCCCCTATGGCTGGAGAAGAGGAATCAAAGCCCTACACACACACACACACACACACACACACACACACACACACACACACACACACTGACGTTCCCTTACTTGATCCTTTTTTTTTACTAAAGGAACGACATTATACATTAGCCTGAATGGGCAACCTTAAGTAGGCCATTCACTGTAAAAAAAAAAAAAAAAGAGGTCAAGTACATACGCTTTCTGCTGTATTGTCTTTTAGCTGTGTGTGTGTGTGTGTGTGTGTGTGTGTGTGTGTGTGTGTGTGTGTGTGTGTGTGTGTGTTAGGGGAGGGGGTTTAGGGCAGACTACCCTAACCCCCTACACTACAACCCCCTTTCCGCCCTCATCACCCCCCCTCCATCGAACCCACGTTACCACATCGTCCACTATCACATCCACAGGCGTGCAAAATTTCATCAGTTCACTCGGTTACCTGGCCTGCCTGAGCACCCACCCCCACCTGTCTTCCTCCACCTGTAGTCTCTCCCACCTTCTTTTACCTCCATATAGTCCCTGAACCCTGCTTTCCCTTACCTATAGCTTTTGCCTAGAGTTCTTCCCACTGATTCTTCTCACTTAGTATTTCCACCTACGTCACTTCCCACCAATCTATTTCCACTTTTCCCTCCCTACCTGCCTCTCCCATCCATTTCTACTTCCACCTACCATTCCTCATCTGCGTCTCTCATTTTATAGTCTTTCCCACCTGTCTCTTTACCTCCCCTCTCCCATTCACCTCCCACCTTTTTTCACTTTCATCTTTCTTTCCCAACCTACCACCCTCCACCTGTCTCAATTTTCATCTACATCTCCCAATCTTAAGTCTCTTTCACCTGCTTCTCCACCTCTAGTCCCCTCCCACCTGCCCCTACCACCTGAGCCCCCTGTGTCAGCCCGGCGCCCTTCGCAGGTGGAGGTGGAGGCGGAGGCGCTGCTTCCACACGAAATATCTGACTCGCCCGCCTCAGGTATTCACGGGGGGCGAGATAGCGAAAGTTAGGGAGGCAGGGTGAGGCTTATCTCTCCCTGTAAACATCTCAGATTGAACTCCTCACTATCACCCCTACCGCCCCCCTGGTACTGCTGCCCCCTCCCCCCCCCCCACCACAGCCACTACCCTTGCCTTATAGTCGCTAGCCCTCCCACCTCTTCGTCTTTTCCTTCTTCTCTACTACTACTACTACTACTACTCCTACTACTACTACTACTTCTAACTACTACTACATTTCACACCTTTGTTCCACCTAATCTCCATCATCATCTTTATCTCCGCCTCCTCCTCCTCTTCCTCCTCCTTCTCTTCTATATATAACGTGACACCACTCTTATCTATCCCTCCACCCACACCCAACCTCTCTCTCTCTCTCTCTCTCTCACCTTGAACCGCTGATAACGAGTCTCATGTGCCATCGCTAAAAAACACTCCATCTTTTCTCTTCGTCTTCGGGAGTGAGTGCACGAGACTCCTCCCTGCTCTGTATCACTGTTCGGCTCACAAGTTTGCTCGGCCCTCTTGTTCTCTTGGTATCTGATGCTATTTTTGCTTCCTTGAACTCATCCACCTCCTCTCTTGCTTTTGTGATTGTTCTTTGCATCTCTCATCTATCTTCCTTCCAGTTACTACTACTACTACTACTACCACTACTACTACTACTACTACTACTACTACTACTACTACTACTACTACTACTACTACTACTACTACTACTTCTTCCCTTCCTTTGTTTCTTTATTTCTCCATACTTTCTTTCCTTTCTTCTGCCCTTCCATCAGTCTTCCTTCACCTCCTTCTCCTCATTCTTTCCGTCCTCCTTTACTTTCCTCTCTTCCTGCTTCCCTTCTTTCCTTCCTTTCCCCTACATCTATGCCTCTACTTAACCTTCATTCCTTCCTTTCTTCCATCTTCTTCAACTTCTTCTCTTCTCCTCCTCTTTCCGTCCTTCATCCTTCCTTCCTCCTCGCTCTCTGTCCAAGCAATGCGATGTAGTACACTGACACTAACAAGAGTCACCTGCTATTGGGGCACTTTCCAACGCAAGTAGTAAGTGCGAGAGCCATCAACTCCTTTAGAAATCGAATAGACCGTTCTTTCGTTGAGTCAGGAGAGAACTGAACATATACGTGGCGAAGTGCTTTAATTCATCTGATCTGCAGGCACGAGGTGACTGTCGAGCAGATCAAATCACAGAGCGGCCAACCTCGTAATGAGCCAATAGAGTTTTTATTACTTCTCTCTCCATGTTTCTTCAACCTCCTTTCTCTCTCCCACAAAACCCATTGCAGACGGGTGGGGAGAGAGGAAGCAGAATACTTTCCCACGCCCTTTCATCTCAGCCCCACCAATGCTCCTCCTCTTGAGCCAAACTCCTCCACAAACTGCAACATAAAAAACAGTACTCGAAATTAACGTGTTTTTGCCACCACTTTCCCTTTCAACCTCGCGTTTCATATACACCTGACCCTCGTTTTCTGTGGGAGGGATGACGCGTGGGTATGGAGTGGTGATCGGGGGCGGGGGACGGGGGGGCTTTTTTTTGGGGGGGGTTGGTGAGAATATGACGCCAAGCCGACAAATCAAGCGAGTACAAAGGGTTCAGGTAAAGCCAATCAGTACAAAGGCTGATTCGGAGTCAAATGCAACAAAAGAACACTCCAAACAAACCAATAGGAAAAAAATAAAACACGGCAGTACTACATCCCTTTCATGTTGCAAACGCACTCACCCAACAGGCTACCCTCATGCATTCCCTCTTCACTGCTATACTCTCTCTCTCTCTCTCACTATATAGGCTTTGAGTTCGTTCCTGATTTATGAGAGAGAGAGAGAGAGAGAGAGAGAGAGAGAGAGAGAGAGAGAGAGAGAGAGAGAGAGAGAGAGAGAGAGAGAGAGAGAGAGAGAGAGAGAGAGAGAGAGAGAGAGAGAGAGAGAGAGAGAGATAACCAGTAGGCGACAGGTAAGAGCATCAGGTATTCCTCTCTACACCTGTGCCACCTTCATGAGAGGCAGGGGAGAGAAGGAAGGCGTCTCTCTCAAGGATTCCCAGTGGCTTGTAATGTCTAGGGTCCGTATTTTCAGACGCTCATAATAAATATTTCCGGTCACAAATTACTGGGGTTGGGGTCTTATGACTTTTTGACGTTCATTGTTTATAACCCTTATGAAATTATCACTGGGCTCATAAAACTACTTCAGGAAATACCCACAACCTCTATGTACAAAAACCTTACCAAATGTGGATGTGTAAGGCCTACAATGCTTGAGAATATGGGCCTAGTTATTTTTCTCTGTAGTAGTTTGTCTGTGGATGTCTACTATTTCCTTCGTCTTTTTTTAAATTTAATTGTTGAGGTAAGACATTCGTGGGGTAATTACTTCCCCTTTAATCAATCCGAGGCACTTCCGATACTGTCCCAGCTACTCTATTGGTGCTGCTAATGCTCTAATGCTACCTTGCACGGCTCTCTCTCTCTCTCTCTCTCTCTCTCTCTCTCTCGCTCTAAATGTATTGATTCGTTGCCAAACTCACTAACACAATACATGTAAATATTTGTGGCTCATAATATTAACTTTGAGGTATGCCGCCCACTTTATTTTATTCACAGGTATAAAGTTCACTATTTTTTTTCCACGGGTAGCGTTTCGTTTGGTCTAATTTGTCTGTGGTGGTGTGTGTGGTTGATTTATCTGCGGTTTGTTTGTCTATGGTTGTCTGTGTGTCTGGTTGTTTGTGGTCTGTCTTTCTGTGTGTCTGATGCCGATCTTTCATAGGTGGTCTGTGTGGTGGTCTGCCTTTGGTGATGTCTGTGGTGGTCTATCTTTGGTGATGTCTGTGGTAATCTATCTTTAGTGGTCTGTCTGTTGTAATGTCTGTTGTGGTATGTCTGTGGTGGTTTGTTTGTGGTAATCTGTCTGTGAAAATCTGTCTGTGAAAATCTGTCTGTGGAAATATGTAAAAATCTGTCTGTGGATATGTGTAAAAATCTGTCTGTGGGAATGTGTAAAAATCTGTCTGTGGGAATGTATAGAAGTCTGTCTGTGGGAATGTATAGAAATCTGTCTATGGGAATGTATAGAAATCTGTCTGTGGGAATGTATAGAAATCTGTCTGTGGGAATGTATAGAAATCTGTCTGTGGGAATGTATAGAAATCTGTCTGTGGGAATGTATAGAAATCTGTCTGTGGGAATGTATAGAAATCTGTCTGTGGGAATGTATAGAAATCTGTCTGTGGGAATGTATAGAAATCTGTCTGTGGAAATGTGTAGAAATCTGTCTGAGGAACTGATGAAATATGACTGTGATGGTCTGTCTTTGGTAGTCTGTGGTCTCTGTCCGCTAACCTATCTGTCAGCTGCGTCATGGCTCTGTATCCCCCCGACACAGCCAGACACGTGAGACAAGACAGGTAAAAGAGGTGTGTGCGGGGAGATAAGGAAGAACATAACCCTTTCCTTGCCTCCTCTAGCTCCTCCCCTCCTCCCCCCTGAAGGTATTAATGGTTACATCACGTCTTCACCCCTTCCCCCTCTCCCCTTCCTCTTCTCTCCTTTATAACATACTTCTACGCTCCCTCTCGTGACTGTGGGTTTCGTTCGTGATAATTTCATTCAACTTTTGTACCCATGCTTGTACCCAGCTCTCTCTCTATCTCTCTCTCTCTCTCTCTTATCAAAGACCCTGAGAAAGGTCCTCGGTCAGCCGCCACTGTCTGATAAGCGAGGCGGTGGTGGTGATAAGCCCAAGGAGGAGGAGGAGGAGGAGGAGGAAGAGGAGAAGGAGGAGGAGCAGTGTGTCACCTGTAACAATCAGGGGCTTAGGGTAGTGTGTCTCCAGAGTGTTCCAGGTGGTGCACGCGCTGTCACGCTTCTGTGCACACGATCCCCTGCAGCTCCCCGGCCGCCTCCCCGCCACACACTCCCCGCCGCGCCTCCCCAGCCTACATAAGCAACTTGCACGATGGTCGGTCCTCGCGGGGATATGCGGCACGAACTCTCGTTTCCGACGTGAAATAAAAATGTGAAGCAAAGTGTAATCCCGAGGGAGAGGAGCATCGGCAGCGGCAGAATCGGAAGAACCAACAAAAACAACACCACCACCACCACCACCACCACCAACAACAACAACAACAACAACAACAACAGCAGAGGAGGAGGAGAAGGAAGACACAACCTCAGCAGAATCATCAGCATCATCAGCACCAACATAGCAACAGGAGGGCCGTCAAGGGGTGTACGTGTGTGTGTGCGTGTGTGCGTGCTGAGCTTGCTAGATCTGTCTGTGGATGCGATGGCTCGATCTAAAGACGACTAGGTCAGCATTCCTTGACCAGGGCAGGGCCACGGCACTACACCCCCCTACCCCCTCCTCCTAATTCCCCTTCCCCCACAAACCGTGACCTCAAGTGCGACAAAGACTTCACCAAACACCAACGGAAGTCACGATACAACACCCACTATGATGACGATGATGAGTTCCCGGTGTCCAGATGACGACAACCGGACACCTTACAAGCCCCCAGCCCCACCTCCGCCCCGCCCCCGCCGCCCCACGCCCGCCTCCAGCCTGGCGTCCCTAGCGGCGGTGGTGGTGGTGGTGGTAGCGGGGCTGGCGGGGCCCGTGGAAGCCGGCCTGATGGACTTCTCGGCGCCGGAAGTGATCCAGTACGGCACATGCGCCCAACCCAAAGACCAGCAGCCCTTTGACTTCCGCCAGGTGAGTGCTTACCTTACCTGTGGCCGGGGAGGGGGACGGGAGGGGGGGAAGGGGAAGGACGGGAGAAAGGAAAGGGATGAAGAATGGGAAGGATTGGAGAAGGGAGAGAGTCGGGAGACGGGAAGGAACGGAGAAGGGAAAGGGATGAGGATGAAGAAATGGAAGGAGTAGAGATGAAAGGGATGAAGGTAAGGAAGGCATTAAGAAGGGAACGGGATAAAAAGGGGAAAGAATGGGATAAAGTAGGAAAAAGGCCTGAAGAAAAGGAAGGAATGGAGAAGGAAAGGGATGAAGAAGGGGAAAGAATGGGATGAAATATGGAAAAGGGATGAAGAGGAAAGAATAGAAAAGGTGAAAGGGAACAGAATGAAGAAGGGAAAGGAATGGAGAAGGGAAAGGGATGAAGAATTGGAAGGTATGGAGGAGGGAAAGGGTGAAGAAGGGGAAGGAATGAAGAAGGAAATGAGATGAAGAAGGGAAAGGAATGGAAAAGGAGGGAATGGGAAAGGAGAAGAGCGACAAGTGAAAGGAAAATGAAAGGCAAGATGAATGGGCAGGAATGGAGAAAATAAAAGAGACGATAAAGCAGAAGAAATGGAGGAAAAGGAAGCAATAAGAAAAAAAGGTAAGGAGCAGGTGAAGTGAAAATGAAGAGTAAAAGAAGGGAAAGGAATGAAGGAGATAAGGAGAGGCAAGGGAAGGAGAGAGAAAGGGAGGAGGAAGGAGGATGGATACATAAATAAGAGATGTGGCGGAAAAGAGTATAGGGGGAGGGAAAATGAAAGGAAAGGGGAGGGGGAAAGAAGAGCAAGGTGAATGGCAAGGAAAGAGAAAGTGGGAAAAAAGAGAAGCGAATTGTGGATCGAGGGGGGACGAAAAAGAAGAATAGGCAAAGAAATGGAAGGGATATAGGATGGAGGGGGAACTAAAGGGAAAAATGAAAGAAAGAATATAAACGAATGAAGAAGGGAAAGAGCTAGGCTGCTACAGGTTAGAAAATGATAAGGGGAAGATGAAACAAAAAGCAATATAAAGGAAAGAAGATGAAGGAAGGAAAGGAAAGGAAAGGGAAGAGGAAGGAAGGAAAGGGAAAGGGAAGGGAAGGGAAAGGAAAGGAAAAGGAAGGGGACGGAAGGGAAAGGAAAGGGGACGGAAAGGCAACGGAAGGGGAAGGAAAGGAAAGGGAAGGGGACGGAAAGGAAAGGAAAGAGAAGGGAACGGAAGTGAAAGGAAAGGGAAGGGGAAGGAAAGGAAAGGGAAGAGGAAGGTAAGGGAATGGGATGGAAAGGGAAGGGGAAGGGGACGGAAAGGAAAGGGAAGGGGAAGGAAAGGAAACGGAAGGGGAAAGAAAGGAAAGGGGAGGGGAAAGAAAAGAGGAGAGAGGAAAGGAGAGGTGAAAGGGATAAGAGGGCACAAGGGCAACGACTCGGTCACAAGAGAGGGATATGAAAAGAAGGAAAACCAATGTGAATGAATGAATGAATGAGAGGGTGGTGAAAGGGAGGGGAGAGGGAAGGGAGAGGGAGGGGAGAGGGAAATCAAACATGCACTACACTAATCAATGACCTCCCTCCCCCCCCCCTACCCCCCATCAAAAAATTACATATATACATTTCCGTGATACTGCTGACTGCCCCCCTCCCCCTCCCTCTCCCTACACCCCTGCCCCCCCCCCCCCCACGCCCTCTGTTGTGTGGGAATGAAAGGTATTAATGACGCAAAAATAAGTAATGTGTGTGTGTGTGTGTGTGTGTGTGTGTGTGTGTGTGTGTGTGAGCCGTAATATGCTTTGTTTGAATAATTATAGGTGAATGCGTGTATGTCAGCATATCGACCGCCACATCGCCCCCCCCCCTCTCCCCCCCCGCCAATGCCCCCCCCCACCCCGAATGCAGCCTTTCAGTGCCCTCTTTCTCCCTCCATTAAAACGTATCTATCACATCTACATATTTGTCCGCGCCGCCATTCATCTGTCGATACGGTCATGAAAACCCCATTCGTGACAGGATAATAAATTTTACACACGCTTCTCTCTTTGTAATCATGAATCCCCGCCACATACATTCACGCCAACACGATGCCGTACACACACACGCACACACACACACACACACACACACACACACACACACGCACAGGTATACATTTGGAATTCCCTGACATGAAGTAAATCAATGGAAAAAAAAAAAAGGTCACTGATTTTCAACCCTTTCCCCTCCCACAAACATCCCTCGAACACTCACACGTCCCCAATACCCTAACCCATGAACACTCTCACAGCCCCACCCTTCCTTATCACCCACTACAGCCTTCATTATACTTTCTTCCCCTTCGAGTACACCCCCCACCCTCGCCTTCCCCTTAATCACCCTCTTCTCGCCTCTACACACTTCCACATCACTACATATTTATTCCCTCGTCACACCACGGAGGTAGGTAGAATCCTACCTCCATGCGTCACACCCTCCCTTTCCCGTCACTTCCCACATCCTCATCTCCCCTGCACCCGTCTAGCACCATCATCTCCTCCCCTCTACCCTCATATCCCCTTTCCCCCGCACCATTACACCCCTCACATATTCCCCGTTGACACCTTCGCACTGCCTTCCCAAGCACATCCTCACCCCCAACACCACATTCTGATACTCTCAAATACATTGTTTAATAATGGTGATGTTACGTGCCCCTCACTTGAATCTCTCTACTAAATTCTTTACTCTTTAACTCTTATTTACGTTTTCCTTTTCCTTTTTTTCTTTTTTCCTTTTTCTTTTTTTTATATTTTTATTAATTTACTTTCTTTTTCCTCTGCGCCTCAGTTCAACGGTCTATGGTACCAGGTAGAGATGGTGCCCAACAGCTATATGGAGCCCAAACAGTGCATCACCTTACACTTCGACTGGAACGGTGAGTACAGGAGTGTGTGGAGGTAAATGGGAGGACGGGAGGGAGAAATTAACAGACAGACAGACAAACAGAAAGACGAACACAAACTAACCCAGACACACATACAGAAACGAAAAAGGTGGAGTAGGAAGAGAAGAATGCATATATAGAAAAGCAGAAAGACAGTCAGACAAATAAGATAGTAGGTGGAACAGGAAGAGAAGGATGCACTCAGTCACTGTGGGAAAGAAAGGGAAAGGACAAGGTAGGTGGAGAGGAAGGCGGCCAGGTAAGGAGTCAGAGGAGGAAAGGTTGGCCAGGTGATCAGGTGAGATAAGAAGGTAATGAGGACCTGAGGAAACAATGAGAGTGACACAGGTGGAGGGAGGACAGAGGAGGAGGAGGAGGAAGGAGGATATACAAAGAAGATAGGCTGGGCAGGAGTGAGAAGAAGAAGAGGAAGGATGGAGTCAAGAGGCAAATGAGAGAGAAAAATGGAAAAAATAAGTGTGGAATGTAGGAAATGAAGTAGATAGGAATTAAGGAAAGATGTTTGGAGACGGATGGAGAGAGGAAAGGAAGAAATGTATAAAGGTGGGAAGGGAAGAAGATTGGCTGGGAAGGAAAGAAGAGAGAAAGGGAAAAAATGGGGAGGAGGTTCGGAGGAAAGGATGAATGAAGTGATAAAAACAACGGATATAAAGTGTGATGCTTCAGAGGAAAAGACAAAAGAAATTAATAAAAAGAAGCCAGAGAGGTAAAGAGAGAGACAAAGGAAGAGAAGAATGCATAATAGGAATGGATGAAGGAAAAAAGTGAGAGTAAAAGGAGAGGAAGGATAGCAAGAAAGGATAAGAAGATAAGAAAACGGAATAATAGTAAAAAAATAGCTCACTTCTCACACCCCCACACAAGAATCCAACACGTACACAACTCCACAACACTCACAACAATAACGGATATAAAGTGTGATGCTTCAGAGGAAAAGACAAAAGAAATGAATAAAAAGAAGCTAGAGAGGTAAAGAGAGAGACAAAGGGAGAGAAGAATGCATAATAGGAATGAAGGCAGGAAAAAAAGTGAGAGTATAAAGAGAGGAAATAGGAAGAAAGGAGAAGATAAGAAGGAATAATAAACAGTAAAAAAAATAGCGCACTTCTCATACCCTCACACAAGAATCGAACACGTATACACTACTCCACAACACCCACTAACTCACACCACGCACTACAGATCCTCACTTCCACACCTACTCCACATCCTCCCTTCCCCACTCCTCTCATCGAACCCAACACATCCCCCGTCACGTCACCCTCTCACCTCACTCCCTCTCTTCGTCAGGCGAGGCGTACAACGTGACGACGGTGGGACTGAATGAGTACAACGAGGTGGTGTATCAGGACGCCATCATCACGAGGGAGCAGCCTAAGGATCTCGCCTCACGCCCTTACCTGAAGATTAGAGCGGCCGGAGGTGAGTACAGGGGAAGGGGAGAGGGATGGGAGTGGAGGTTATGTGGGAGAAAATGAGGGAAAGGGGAGGTAATGAGAAGCTTAATCGGAGAAAATTGAGGAAAGGAAAAGGAAGGTGAGTGAGAGACGGAGGGTAGGAACGAAAGATGAGGAAGAGGAAGGGAGTGGAGGTTATATGGGAAAGAAAAAGGGAAAGGGGAGGGAATGGGAAGCTTAATCGGAGAAAACTGGGAAAGGAAAGGGAAGATGAGTGAGAGACGGAGGATAGGAATGGGAACGAAAGATGAGGAAGAGGAAGTTAAAGTGGGAGAAAACTAGAGGAAAAATACCTGGGGTGAGAGAGAGGGAGGGAAAAATAAAATAAAATAAATTGGTGGTAAATGATAGATGGATAAGAAGGGAAGGGGAAGGGAAACTAAAAAGAGGAAGAGGGGAAGTAAATGTGAAGTGAGAGGAGAGGTGAAAGTAATAGGTAAAGAAATGGGAAAATGGGTAGGTTATAGGGAAGGAAAGGGAAGGGAAGGTAGAAAAGAGAAGGGATTAAATTACTGATTGGTTGATTGGTTCTGGTTGTGAAGCTTTGAGACGGTTTCACGGCTGAGGTTATTGACATTGGAGAAACAAGATACGAGGGACGGGGAGAGGAAGGGAGGATATGGAGGGAGGGGGAAAGGGGGAATATGAAGGGTGGGGGCGAGGAGTCACAACCCCCTTCGCAGATCACGGCACAAAAATAAATGGAGAGAGCGAACAAAAAGAAAAAGGAAAGAGAGAGGCAGGAAAGGTGATGAGAAACTGAAGGATGGAGGTCACTACTAGATGGATGCAATGAAATGGATCTAGGAAAGTGTCACGAGGTTAATGGAAAAGAAGGGAGGGAGAGAGGGGAAGGGACGGTGAGAATGAGAATGCATATAGAGGTTGAAATAGTGGAAGACAACATAGATAAAAACATTACCAAAGCCCCATTCAAAGGAAAATTTAAATACCTGGAGGAAAATGTCTTACGTAGGTATATAGAGGTAGGTATAAAAAGGTGTAAAAATGGAATAGATAACATACAGATACAACCACCGAGATCCCATTGAAAGATAAATACCTGGAGAAAAAAGTCGTATTGTTAATTCTCACAAAGAAAAGTAACCAAGGAAAGTTTATAGGAATATCTCCCTTTCATTACCTTAGTCACACCTGTAGGCCATCCTCAAGTATGCACGACGATATAATGAAGGCAAAGAATAGACACGTTCGTATTATTAATTCTCACAAAGAAAAGTAATCAGGGAAAGTTTATAGGAATATCTCCCTTTCATTACCTTAGTCACACCTGTACGCCATCTTCAGGTATGCACGACGATATAATGCAGGTAAAGAATAGACACGTTCTTCTTACCACACCTCCCCGACTGATTCCACACACACCTCCATGCAATCCTTTCCCCTGTCCTCTAATCTTCACCCCCCCCTTTCACAGTCCCCCCGGTGCCCTACCACGTGGTCAAGACGGACTACCACAACTTCGCCTGCGTCTACTCCTGCTTCGAACTCTTCGCTCTCATGTTCGAGGCGTTCTCCGTGCTGAGCCGCCACGCCGTGCTGGACGAGGCGACCCAGCAAGCCTGCCACCAAGCCTTCGCCGCCCTGGACGTCGACGTGACCAGACTCCAGCCCGTGCGCCAGGACGGACTGTGTCTTCTGGAGGGGCTGGAAGGCTCAGGTGAGGAGGAGCGGTTGTGATGGGGAGGGAAGTGAGCAGGAGGAGGAAGAAGAGATGATGAGAAGAAAAAGGTATAGATATAAGAGGTAAAATGAGGAGCAAGCGAGGAAAAGGAAGTGATATGTGATGGGATGGAAAAGGGATAACAATAGAAGACAGGAAGAGAAGAGGAGGAGCAGGCAATGAGTAGGAAGAGGGATAAACAACGGGAAGGGGAAGAAGAGGTGATGAGAAGGAAAAGGGATATGCAATGGAGAAGAGGAGAAGAGGAAGAGGCGATGGATGGAGGAGGGGTATGCAATGGGAAAGGGAAGGATGAGGAAGAGCAGGAACATGAGGGAAGTTGAAATAGAGAAGAGGAATGAGTAGAAAGTAAGGTAAGGAGAGGATATAAGAGAATGAAAAGAAACTGAGAGGAAAATTAAAGTAGGAGGAGAAAGAGGAGGAAGAAAAAGAGGAAGAGAAAGTAAGGTAAGGAGAGGATATGAGACAATGAAAAGAAACTGAGAGGAAAATTAAAGTAGGAGGAGAAAGAGAAGGAAGAAAAAGAGGAAGACAAGCGGAGAAAAGAGAATGGCAGATGACATGAAGGAATGTAAATAAAGACAAGAGGTGCCACAGAATTGGTTAGCTGGAATGAAGAGGAAAGAAGAACAGGCAGGTAAAAGAGAAGGAGGAGGAATAGGTATCAATACAAGAAGTGGAAGGCGAGTTTACGTAGGAAGAAGGAGGAAAAGGAGGAGAAATGACGAAGGGAGAGCTGAGAGGGAGAGGGAGAGAGAGGGCAGGTAAGGAGGGGAAGGGGGAGGAAAACGAGAAGCGGGGAAGTCCATGAAACTGCAGATAATGTTTAACCAACGATCCGCTGATAAAGCACAAACACTCCCTCCCTCTCCCTCTCTCTCTCTCTCTCTCTCTCTCCCTGGCTGACCCTCATCTCTGCAGGGGAGGCACCGCACTGGGACGAGGACGAGGAGCACGAGGACGGGAATGCATTAGCGGCGTTGACAAGCGAGGAAGTGAACCCAAATGCTTCCTCTGCCTCAAACCGACGCTCAGACCCAACTGTGCAGGAGGAGGAAGTGGAGGAGGGAGAAACGCTGATGGAGGAGGAAGAGGAGGAGGTACAAGAGGGCGAGGAGGATGCAGGAGGGGCCGAGGCCGAAGAAACAGAGGGTAAATTAGCCAGCGAAACATCCTCCTTCACGAAGCTTAAACTTGCAACCTTGAGAAACCAGACAGACGGAGTAATACAAGAACGGCCGAACGGAACCTCAGGAGTAAGCGACCTTGAGGGTAAGAAGCCGAGGAAGGGTCACAGGAGGAAAAAGATGAAAGGGGTGCGGAGGAGGAAAAAAGGAGAAGGGAAAGAAGAGGAAAAGACCCCTCCAACAACATCACGTAACGAGGATTTCTACCTGGACGAGATTCACCTGGACTCCCTCTACTACCCCATGCCGGAGGAAGAAAGAGGAGGAGGAGGGGGAGGAGGAGATGAACGAGGTAAGTGAGGAAGCGCTTCTGTTGACATGAGTGATGGGTATGTAAGATAGTCTCTCTCTCTCTCTCTCTCGCCGTCATTCCTAACCTGATGCTCATTACTTGAATTCCAAACACAAGCAAACACGCAGAGCATTTTACCTGGAAAGAAAAGAAAAAAAAAAAACAAGTGGGAGGAAATCACAGCACTTTTTCTCCCAGCCGCTTCATTGCTCTCTCTCCCACGCGCGATTACAAATACCACTTACTCTATACTTTATTTTGGGGGGGAAGGGAGGGAGAACTTTAATTTTTTTTCAATGTTTTTTTTTTTGTGACAGTTATCTCTCAATTTTGTGGGGTTAGTATGTATTTGTTTCGCTTTTTTTTTTTTTTTTTTGAGGGGGGAATTGCAGTTAACCTTATATTCAATGGGTTTTTTTTCTGTGGCGGAAAGTAATTCAGATTTTTTTTCGGGTGTTTTTTTCACTATTATTTGAGGGGGTAGTTACATAATTCTCTCGATGTTTTTTTATATCCCATGCCACTTGAATAGCTCACCAAACGACCCTCAGTAAGAAAACACTCAAACACACACACACACACACACACACACACACACACACAAAAAAAAAAAAAAAAAAAAATCAACCTGCCAAATTATAATCAATACTGCCATTTCTCGCACACACCTCATCCTCCTCTTACGTACATTAACGACACAATTAGCACACCCCTAACGGCCGCTAATTAGGAGGCAGGTGACGCATAACAAGCAGAAGGATAAAGAAGGTGGCAGCGTTTTTCTTTTTCATTATTTTCTACCTTCCTACAACTGTCTCTTCCCGGCTGTATAAAGAGGAGAATATCAAGAGAACTATCCGACTAAATAACTTGCCTTTTGCGCTTTATGTACTCGACTTTTCCTTGCCTTTCTATCTCTCTCTGATTTTGTTCTGTTATATTCTTCAGTAAGGTTTGTTTTCTATCTCTCTCTTTGCTTCCGTTTTCTTATTCTATGTAGCACTTGTAATTCTCTGTGTTGTGAATTTGACTTCCCATTCTCTATCTCTGGTTCCGTTTTCGCAGTTTTTTTAGCGGAGTTCGTTTTCTCATCTATCTTTGCTTCCGTTCTTTTATTCTCTGGCATTTATTTTTCTATATGTTGCGTAACTTGACCTATCTTTCTCTTTCTCTACCTCTGGCTTCGTTCGCATTCCCGGTAGCAGCGGGGATCATGTTTCTTAATGGTCCCTCTAAGCGAAAAAATGAGAAAAAAATATCACTCACACAAACCATTTCATAATATATATCAAAGCTTTTGTGATCAGTTTATGTATCATCTATTTTGGGGGGTTTATATCATAGCACAAATTTGGTCCGTCGCTGCTGTACGGTAAAGACACAAATTTGGCCCCGTCGCTTCTCATTCTCTTCAGCAGCATTCACCTGTACTACATCAATCTTTAGTTCTTTCATTTTTTCTTTCCTCTCTTTTTCTTCTCTTTCTCTCATCTCTCTACTTTCTCTGTCACCTTTTCTCTTCACATAAACATAACAAACAAGCCTCAACCACCTAAAACATCCCTTTAAACCACCAATTAGCTCTGACTCTTCCCAGCATTCACCAATCACACTCAGGCAAAGTTTATGGAGTGGGCGTGGCTTGCTTGTGGACTGACCAGTGACACACGATCGGTAATGAGAAAGGCGTATTTGTTTAGTAATGTGAGTGGAGAATTTATCGGCACCGCTCTCTTTCCACCTGCGTCTCTTTCCACCTGTTTCAAGAGCACTAATTAGGAGGCAAGCGACGCATAGCAAGCAGGTGGAAAAAAGAGGTTCGCCGTGTTTTTTTCTGTTCTTTTATTGTTGTTGTCCTCTACGACTCTTTCCGAAGTATTTAAAGAAGAGAGTATCGGCGGAAAATTGTGGGCTTAAACTTCTATCTGACTGTTGGTATATTTTCTGTTTCCTTCTCTTTTTTTATGCTTTTTTTGTTTTCTTTGTTTTCCTGTTCTTTTTTGTTGTTCTCTACGACCCTTTTCGAAATACTTAAAGAAGAGAGTATAGGAGAAAGACTGTGAAACTAAAGTGGTATCTGTCTGCTGGTTGGTTCTGTTTTTTTTTCTCTCTTTTTAATTTGTTTTCCTATTTCCTTTTATCAGTGTGTCGCGGCTATCGTTTCCTTTGATTCTGTTTTTTTACTACTCCCCATTTTTCCTCGTTGGTTTAAGAGGAGAGTTTCGGAACGCTAAAACAAAAAAAAAATGGCTCCTGTTTGGGATATATTATTGGACTTGCTTGTTATCTTTCTTTTGTTTTTCGTTTTTTTTCCTGCTTTCTTCCTTTCGCAGCGTTTCTCCGGCATCGTTCTCTTTCGTTTTTGTTTCTATTTATGTTCAGGGTTTTCTTCTCTTTTTTTATTTATTTTCTTACTTCCTTTTATATCAGCGTGTTGCGGCTTTCGTTTACTTTAATTCCATTTTTGCACTACCATGTTTTTAAGAGGGAAGTTACGGACGCTAAAACAAAACAAAACAAAAAAATGGCTTCTGTTTGGGATATATACGATTTCCCTGTTTTTTAATACCTTTCTTTTGTTTTCTTCATTTCCTCCTTTCGCAGCGTCTCTCCGGCATCGTTCTTTTCCTTGTTGTCTCTATTAATGTCCTGGGTTGTCTTTTTTTTTATCTTCTTACTTCCTTTTTTATCAGTGTGTTGCGGCTAACGTTTTCTTTAATTCTGTTTCTTACTCTAACTGCCATTCTTTCACGTTGTATCAGGAATAGTCTCTCGAAGCGCTAAAACAACAATAACAACAAAAAAACTAGCTTCTGTCAGGGATATGCTCCACTTTCTTATCGCCTTTCTTTTGTTTTCTTGCTCTCTTCCTTTCGCAGCGCTTCGCCAGCATCATTCTCTCTCCTTGTTGTGTTTCTATTTCCTGACGCTACTTCAAATCGCTTCAAGAGGGGAGTATCGAGGCAGCGGAGGAACTAAATTGACTTCTGTCTTCTACGCGCTCGAGTTTCTTCTTTTCTTTTGTTTCCCAAGTACCTGCAGTGGCATTTGACGGGATCGTTCCCTCTCGTTCGTGTCTTTCCCCCGCCGATCTCTCTCTCTCTCTCTCTCAAAGTTTCAAGAGGATAGTAACAAGGCAATTGATGAAGTGAATAAGCTGGCTACTGTCGAGTGATGTCTGTTGTTTCTTTCTCTTTTGTTTTCTTGTCATTTCATTTTATTTTCTTTATCTGCGTGTTAGCTCTTGGGTTTTTTTTTCAGAGAGAGAGAGAGAGAGAGAGAGAGAGAGAGAGAGAGAGAGAGAGAGAGAGAGAGAGAGAGAGAGAGAGAGAGAGAGAGAGAGAGAGAGAGAGAGAGAGAGAGAGAGAGAGAGAGAGAGAGAGAGAGAGAGAGAGAGAGAAAACGAGCGCTGCTGAAGAAAATGAGAACTTAACCAGAGAGAGATAGGGATAGAGAAGTCGAGTACACAACACATAGGCAAGTTATCTTTCTTTACACAGTTGCTGACATTACTCATTACTTCCTCCCCTCCACAGATCGGGCGTCGCTCTCCACCCACGACCACGACGGTGCAGGGGGTGTCGCAGCCTCCTCCCCCCTGCTACTCCTCGCCCTGCTCACTCTCGCCCTCTGTGCCCGTGTGCCGCCCGCGCCCTAGGCAGGCAAGCAGACCCCCACAACGGATGGCAAGCCCAGTCGCCACACTCAGTACTCCTTCCCTATCCAACCCGCCCACACCGCTGCCCGAGGAGTGTGGGGTACGTGAGGGCAACTTCTCGTGACATACTTTGCCGTGGACACTTTTAATGGCAAAGGAGACAGAACAAAGGCTAAAACATGTACAATTGAAGTCCCGCAATACACTGCCCTCGGTAAAGTAAACAGTGCGGTGGCTCAGTTGGTATGCTGCTGTGACATGTATTCTGAAGTCCCTGGATCGATTTCCATTTCGAGAGGAGGATGAAAAGAGAAAGATCGAAATTATTCCTAGTGTAATACTTTCTGAGGTATAGCCGAGTGATTGTTGTTAACTGACAAGGTGAACAGCAAATAGCAAGAATCGTGTTGTGAGCTGTGTTGTGTTTCATGTTCTTCCAAGGAAAAATCAAATTCCAGCGGTTTACAGTTTGTGGTAAAGCTTTGAGTCGCCTCAGATGCGAGCCAGAACAACATGAACGAAAAAAGGCAAGACAACAAAGAGCAATGGAAATGAGCTAGAGTGACAGGAGTATTGCCCGGGAGAGGAGTTAATTTAAACACAGACAGACAAGAGAAAGGCACAGTAGCTATTCAGTGGCCGCTAAAACCACTGAAAAGACTGGCCATTAAAAAGACCGACAGACACGTGAACCCGGGCATGAAACGGGACACATCTGAACTTACTGCCGCTATCTGTACTACTTGCTGGTGATGGGATGGGATCTTCGAGGTAATAAGTGCTGAGGGGGCAAAGCAAGCTATATTACTTCAACTGAAATGAAAAAAAAATGTTATGGCAATGGTCTGACAATTGTATAGAAAATTAAATTGATCGTGATTGACGGAAAATAGATGAAGTGGTAGAGGTGAAGGTGAAGGCTTGTTGTGGTGTTTGTTGCTGTGGTGCTGATAAAGAGGAGTGATGAGTAAAGGCTTTCACCGAGTATCTTTCTGTGACTATCTTTTTTATCTTACTTTAATTGTGACTATCATTTTTATCTTACTTGCCGATTACTACCGCTCAGCGCAGGTCACGTAGGCGGGGAGACAATGCAAGACACACCGATACATTTTGTTTAATAAAGAAAAAAAATCTGGGATAGACGAATCTTATTGTAACTGAGCCAGTGCGACTTACTTTTTTTTTTACAGCAAAGGAGACAGCACAAGGGCACAACAAAAAGGAAACAACAATAAAAAAAAGCCCGCTACTCGCTGCTCCTGTAAAGAATCCGAAGAGGTGTCCGAAAAATTATTCCTATAGATACTTAGAAAAACTTCGCAAAGTACCCAAATATGCTACAGAAAACACAGACGAAACACAACAACCACAACAACAAAAACAAAAACAACAACACCAGCAGCAAAACGAAATAGTGAAAGAGAGGAGGAGGAGGAGGAGGAGGAGGAGGAGGAGGAAAAGTCTAACATATATACATACCAGTGAAAAAAAAGAAAGTTGGAGCAATCAAAACTTTGGCGAGTAAATTATCATCAAAAACTCATCTTTCCGGCAGCACGGAGATGTTTGGGCCGCGTCTCCGTGACGAACCCACGAGCCGCCGTCTGGCGGGGAGGCGACCAGGCGGGCAGGGAGGCGGAAGGAAGGTAAATAAAGAAGAGGAGGGACGACACGGCGCGAGGAGAAACGAAGAGAAAAAGGCAATAAGAAAAGGAAAAACGAAAAGAAAAATTGATAAAGATATTGAACAAGGACGAGATGAGAGGAGGAGGAAGAGGAACAACATGGCACGACGAAAAGGAAATAAGAAAGAAAAGAAAGCCAATGAAAAAGAAAAGAGGACCATGAAAGAAAGAAAACGAAAAGAAAAACAGAGAGAGAAATGGAACAACGGCAAAAAGAAAGTATATAAAGAAGATAAAGGAAAACACGGCGCAGCGAGAAGACGAGGAGAAAGAAGCAATCAAACAAGGAAAAGAAGGACGAACAGGCACGAAGGGAGGAAAAACGAGCAGGTGGGAAAGAAGATAAAAAGGAAAAGAAAAGGAAACAGAAAAGCAAAGGAAAAACGAACAAGCACGACGAGAGAATGAAAAGAAAAAAGTAACGAGAAAGAAAAGGAAAGACGACCATGTAGGGAAAGTTGACGAATAGAAAAAAAGGAAAAAGAAAGGAAACAAAGGCGGAGGGACGAATAGCCCGTAAAAAAATATGGAAAGAAAAGGCAGAAAGAGAGAAAAGAGTGCCAGGCGGGAAAGAAGACAAAAAGAAACAGAGATAAAGAAACGGAACAAAAATGAAATGACAAGATGAAGAGGAGGAAGAGGAGGGACGGGTAGCCAGAAAGAAAGACGAAACGAAAAGCCAGTTAGAATGAAACGGAAAAAAACAGACCAGGCGGGTAATAAGACGAAAAGAAACGGAGATAAAAAAAGGGAACAAAAATGAGATGACAGGATGAAGAGGAGGAAGAGGAGGAACGAGTAGCCAGAAAGAAAGACGAAACGAAAAGCCAGTAAGAATGAAAAGGAGAAAAAACGACCGGGCGGGTAAGAAGACGAAAAGAAAAAGAGATAAAGAAAGGGAACAAGCACGGAATGGCAGGATGAAGAGGAGGGACGAATAGCCAAGAAAAAGACGAACAGAAAAGGCAAAAAAAAAAGGAAAACGACCAGGCGGGTAAGAAGACAAAAAGAAAAAGAGATAAAGCAAGGGAACAAGGATGGAATGGCAGGAGGAGGAGGAGGAACGAATAGTCAAGAAAAAGACGAACAGAAAAGGCAAAAAAAAAAAAAAAAATAAATAAAAACGACCAGGAGGTAAAGATGACAAAAAAAAAATACTGAGGAAAGGGAACACGGTTGGACTGACAGTAAGGGGAAGAAGAACGAATACACAACAAACAAAAAATACGAGAAAAATATAAAGAAAAGAAAAAATGTGAAGTGGAGAGTGGAGAAAGGACAAAAAAGCGATCCATTCTTCACAATATCATCACGACCAAGCTACACTGACAACTCACCTGACAACAAACAAATCATCACAGGTATACAGCTTTCATTAATACAGGAAAGATGTTGCATAGGCCAAACCCCTTGACATACGCATACACAAACTGCACATCATCATCACCATCATCAGCCTCACTACCACCACCACCACCACCACCACCAACAACAACAACAACAACAACAACAACAACAACAACAACAACAACAACAACAACAACAACACACCTAGGCACCACATCTATTTTTTTTTATACTTGCGATTTCCCCCCGTGAAAAAAAATATAGGAAGATAGTATTTTTCCTCCTGTTCCTCCTTTCCCACCCTCTCCTCCCTCGTCACAAAGAGGTGTAGGAGACCCAGTGCTTCCTCCTCTTCTCCTCCTCCTCCTCCGTCTCCTTATTTTCTTCGTTCCTTTCCATCTCCTCCCTGTCTTTCCACTATTCCCGCTCCACCCAAAGAGACTCCCTCCTCCTCCTCCTCCTCCTCCTCCTCCTCCTTCTCCGCCTGCTGCCGCCTCGCCTCGCCACGCCCAACGCTGCTTAACTTCTAATTTCCCCGCTGAGATTGCCTGTGTAAAGAGTTATTTTCCCCGTCCGTCCCAGGGCTGATGACGCGCGGCCACACTCGCCTCCAAACACGCTTAACAAGGACGAAAAGGAAGACATGTAAACAAAGATAAACAATGGCGGAAGAAAGAAAGAGCTTGATTAAAAGAATGCGTCAGAGGAGGGAAGAAAACACGTGTAGCGATAGAAGATGAGTTTGAAATACGTTTAATAAGGACAAAAAGGAAGACATGAGAAAGAAAGGTGTACCCATGGAAGTCCTTTAACACCTGTAGTAATAGAAAATAAGTTTGAAAGGTTATATATTGTTATTGTTCATACGGACGAAAAAAAAGACAAACCAAAACAACAATAAAGGGGAAGAGAGAAAGAGACTTGAAAAAAAATAACAAAAGATGAAAAAAAAGAAAAGTGTACCAATGGAAATCTTTGTGACGATAGAAAATGAGTTTGAGAATTTATATAATGTTAGTGTTGAGAAGGACGAAAGAGAAAACATATAAACAAACAAACAATAAAGGGGAAAAAAGAAAGAGCCTGTTTAAAAGAATATGTCAGAGGAAGAAAAAAGTATCAACGGCAGTCTTAAAACACATGTGACGATACAAAATGTTTGAAAAGTATGTATATAAGAGAAAAGAAACACAACTAAAAGAATATATATCAAAGGAGAAAAATGAAACTGCAATTCCAATGGTAACTTTAAAAACCCCGTGACACATAAAAGCTTCAGTGGGTCAGTTTGAATAAAGGAAAAAAAAAAAAAAAAAAAAAAAACTCGGCCATACAATTCCCGTGACAAAGAAGACAGGTGTTCTTTTGTTTTTCGAGGTCATGCAATAGAACCACAAACATTCAAAGGAGGACAATAGGAAAAGAGAAAAATAATAACAGTTGAACAAAAGGAAAGAAAATTTGTACAGCCTCTCTTTTAACTCTCTTTCAGCTTTGTTGGATTCCCTGACTCTGTATTGACGATCTGTACATATGTAAATACTGACGAAAGGTTACCGCCGACACGTGTAGAAACAAGTGACACAGCGCAGAGGTCAGGTGTGTAAAGATCCCCTGTTCTCTTCTTCGTAACGCGTGAAAGGACTTGCAAATACTGAGGTTAGGTTAGCATGGACGCGTGTGGAGATAAGTGACATAGTGAAAAGGTGAGGTGTAGATACTTAGTAATTTTCTTCGTACCGTGAGAAAGGATTTGCAGATATTGAGGTCAGGTTAACATACATGTGTGGAAAGGGACATTGCTTTGAGCTCCTGTTCGAGGTCTTTGTTGTGTGAGAAGGGACTTGCAGCTTCTTGTGAGTCTTACCTAGCAAATTACGAGAGATTACAGCAATTTCTATCAGCTGATGTGTGACGTGGTGTGGAGGTCATGTTGAGAGACACACTCTTCTTTGCTCCGTTGAGTGAAAAAGGGCATGAAGCTCCTTGTGAAGTTTTTGTTACGACTTGCATCTAGCTCATTCTTTTTAACTGAAACTAAGAACAAATTATATGATGTAGAGTTAGCAATTAAGGACCAGCTATTCTTTTATATGCGCCATGATAAAGGGCATGAAGATTATTGATAGTCTTTATTTTTCTTTCTTTCTTTTTTCATTAGTATTCTCTCGTGTAACCATATTAATGAATCGGTAAAGGTTAACATTCCTTCATTTTAGCGGTTTATATTTCCACGTTAAAAATAAAATGTATGAATACAAATATAATTGTACGCGTCACAATGGCGCTAAAAAAAAGCTGCATTTCATTTGACATTTCAGCTAAACAAACGAAAAGAGGAATAAAAAGAGAGAAAAAAAGATACGCAATTATTGACTAGAGTTGATAGCAGAGGGAGGAGAACGTGGAGGGGAGCGAAGAGGGGAGCGAAGAGGGGAGGGGGGAGGGGAGAAAAGAGGGGAGGGGAGAGAAGAGGAAAGAAGAGGGGAAACGAAGGGAGCGCAAGGAGAAGTGAGAGAGAGAGAGAGAGAGAGAGAGAGAGAGAGAGAGAGAGAGAGAGAGAGAGAGAGAGAGAGAGAGAGAGAGAGAGAGAGAGAGAGAGAGAGAGAGAGAGAGAGAGAGAGAGAGAGAGAGAGAAACTGTACAGACATGAAACAGAGTCCTTTGAAGAGATGCCGACAAGGGGAGGAGGAGGAGGAGAGGAGGAGGAGGAGGAGACATGTTGTTCTCCCGCCTATCTATACCCCCTCCCCCCCCATCTCTCATTCCAAAATCTGCCTCCTTCCCCTGATCTTTCTTTTTTCTTCGTTTTCCTTTACCTTGTTTTTCCGTTCTGTTCTTCACTTTCTTTTTTCTCTCATTTTTTTTCCATTTCACCCGACTCCTGTCTTTCTTTTCTCCTTTTTCTTCTCCCTCTCTCCTCCTCCTCCTCCTCCTCCTCCTCCTCCTCCTCCTCCTTCTTCTTCTTCAGCTGCCTCACCACCACCAAGGCTTCAGACAGCGAATCGTTGACAGGAGGAGGAAAAATGCAACAACACTGGAGGGTCTCTCTCTCTCTCTCTCTCTCTCTCTCTCTCTCTCTCTCTCTCTCTCTCTCTCTCTCTTAAGGTCTCTTACCCTAAATTAAATGAAAC
>NC_066545.1:6012676-6021557 GCF_024679095.1 Eriocheir sinensis | reverse complement strand
TGGTAATATCACGTTCCTCGGGGAGGACGCGAGGCAACTCCACGGCAGACTGAGATTCGGGAATGACACCATCCTCTGCAGTCCAGCGTCGACATCCTGGGCGTGGAGGTGGACTCCCAGCTGCGGTTTGACCGTCATCTTGAAAGGGTGGCGCAAAAAGCCTCCCAGAAGGTGAACCTCCTGCGCCGCATGAAGAAGAACCTCCTCGATGCTGGAAGGCTAGTCTGAACACCCCTCTATAAGGCTGCGCTGCAAGTCCGTCCAGTGATGGAGAGCATGCACCGCTCACCTGGATGGCTTAAAGGCAGCGCCCGCTGCCACCTCAACCTGCTAGACAAGGTGCAGAGAAGGGCTGAACGCCTCATCAACGGCACCCAGCACCACCGACCGAGCCAGTGTGGGAGACACAGCGGACAACAACAACAACAACAACACCCACACGAAGGAAGGGCAAGACCAGCCACGAACCAGCTGAATAGCCTGGAGCACCGTCGCCGCGTCGCTGCCCTGACGGTGCTACCAAGGCACAAGTGGGCCTAGTGCCCCACCTGACGGACCTGAGGGCTACCTGGAGGGAGGTCTGAGCGCAGCACGAGAACGGTGCTGAGCAACGCCTCCCTCCTGGAAGTGCCAATGGCCCGCTCCAGCACCCACCAACGTGCTTCTCCATCGCAGCGGTGGTGTGGTGGAACAACCTCACTGCTGATGTGGATGTGACACAACTGTCCACTCAGCAGATGAAGGTTGGTCCCACAGGTGGCTACTCCTACACCCACCGTAAATATGTATATATATAATTGTATAATATATTGTATAATAATTGTATAATATAATCGGCAGAAGCTTTTAAATAGCTCCCCAACGGTCAGGGGAACTTTAGCATGAACAAATAATACTGCCATGTACTAATGTACTGAACACGTTTGGGGTCAAAAAAAAAAAAAGAGAGAGAGAGAGAGAGAGAGAGAGAGAGAGAGAGAGAGAGAGAGAGAGAGAGAGAGAGAGAGAGAGAGAGAGAGAGAGAGAGAGAGAGAGAGAGAGAGAGAGAGAGAGAGAGAGAGAGAGAGAGAGAGAGAGAGAGAGAGAGAGAGAGAGAGAGAGAGAGAGAGAGAGAGAGAGAGAGAGAGAGAGAGAGAGAGAGAGAGAGAGAGAGAGAGAGAGAGAGAGAGAGAGAGAGAGAGAGAGAGAGAGAGAGAGAGAGAGAGAGAGAGAGAGAGAGTGTGTTTGTTTGTGTGTGTGTGTGTGTTGTCCACACAGTGGACAACAAAATAAAGGCTATTGCCGAGTTCCCTCAGCCAACGTCTGCGGACAAGGTACGGTCTTTCTTGGGAGTCGCAGGTTATTAGCGCCCTTTCATAAAGGACTTCGTAGCACGCGCGAGTCCCCTAACCCATCTATTAAAGAAAGACGTACCATTTCAGTGGCTCCCAGCTCAACAAACGAGCTTTGAGGATTTAAAGAAAGCGCTTACACAGGCTCCGGTCCTTGTCTTTCAGCTTTGTACAGACGCTTCGGCTAGTGGACTGGGAGGCGCTCTTATGCAAACAGATAAGTCCGGCAAAAAGCATGTAATAGCGTTCGCCAGTCGAGTACTAACAGCTCCGGAAAAGAACTATTCTGTTACCCACCTAGAGGCTCTTGCCATTGTGTGGACTCTGAAGCATTTTCGAGACATAGTGTTGGGGTACAAAATTGTGGTGTATACGGACAACGCGCCATAACTGATCTTTTCAAGGGAAAAAACCTACACGGTCGTCTGGCAAGATGGTTCTTAACGATCCAAGCATACAATCCGGAGATAAAATATATCACCGGGAAAACAAATGTGGTCGCAGTTGCCTTATCTCGAAATATTCCGATAGGCGCGATTACCACCCCAGAGGTCATCCACAACTTCACTTCACCTGAGCTACACACTGCTCATCGAGACCACCCGGTGTGGAAGAGGTTAATTTGCGCCCTAGAGTCGGGAAACGAAACAAACCTTCCTGAATTGCCAGTTCCCTTTTCACAATTCTTCCTATCAGAGGACAACCTCCTTTGTAGGTCATGGCCAACCAAACCTGTACCTATAGAACAACTGGTCATCCCAGACAAATACGTCTCAGTGACGCTTAAGCTGGTCCATGACACACCCATTGCGGGTCACCCGGGAAGAGACAAGACGCCATCTGTCACCAGACGAAAATTCTACTGGCCCACATTACGGGTTGATGTAGAAAAACATGTCGCACATTGCGTCGTTTGTGCTAAGCACAGGGGGTCCGTAAAAGGGCCAGCGCCTATGTTACAATACCCAGTACCAGAGGCGTCATGGGATGTTGTTAATATAGACTTATTACAGCTCCCCCAGAGCCAACATGGTTCGCGCTACTTATTGGTGTGCGTCGACTAGTTCTCTAGGTTTCTAGTTCTAGCGCCTCTCAAGGACAAGACAGCCACACGCGTGGCCCATGCCCTCGGGACTCACGTGTTGTGCCCACATTCGTCTCCTCGAATTCTTTTGAGTGACAATGACACCGAGTTTAGGAATACAGTATTGAGCGAAATATGCGCTCAGTTTAACATCACTCAATCCTTCATCACAGCTTACCACCCAGCTGCTAATGGGTTGGCGGAGAGGGCTAATAGGAAAATCTTACAAGTCCTCAGGCCTATCGTGAACGATCTCCACGATAACTGGGAGGATTGGCTATCGCATATAGCCGCTTCCATAAATACGTCGGTAAACGACTCTACGGGGAAGTCTCCCTACTACATCTTATATGGGGTGGAGAAAAGTCTTCCGTACGACTTCCTAACAAAACCTCAACAACCTCTCTACAACATTGATAGGTACGCACAACAGCAGATGCATATGTTTTCCAAGATACACTCAGAGGTTAGGTGTACGTTAAAAGCTACAAAGGTTGAAATGATGTCAAAACAACACAAACAGGCCGTCCCGGTGGAATTAGAAGAGGGTGACACAGTCATGATTAAGCAAGCGGAAAGGAGTTCGAAACTGGGGGCTAAATTTGTGGGTCCTTACCGAGTTGTTCGGAATGTCAGGGGAAATCGGTTCGAGGTTCTAGAGTCAAATAGTGGAGTCAGTCTAGAAGTTCACAGTGATCGTCTGAAAGTAATTCCCTCACCTTTGGACCTTGATATTGGTACTTCCCCCTCAGAGTCAAATGTTCAACAAGATAATCCCAACACCCATAGCTATAACTTGAGACCACGGGTTTAAATACTTCATTCCCACCACTTTCAGATCATGATGTTGCGTTTTCTGATCATCTTGTTGTCCCTCGGCTCCCTGCTTGCAACGACACCCATCCACCTGAAGCCTGGCGCCCTCACGGCACACATAGGAGAGGTCTTCCTCATAGAAGATGTGCTCCTCGTAAAATATCCATATACTTCCTTGACCAACACCACTGACACAATCAGGATAGTCTCAGAAAAACTACTCGGCATGGCAGACGCCATACGGGCTACCAAGACTAGGGAATCAAAGGCACCTTCTACTACTGGAGGATAGGACTCTGTTCTTACGGGGGAAAGTTGATGAGGCAGACATGGATTATAGTTTTCACTCAGTTCACTCTCGGGTAAAGAGGGGGTTGCTCAACATCGTTGGGTCCGCCTCAAAGTTCCTCTTCGGTACGGCAACCGACGAGGACGTGCGCGATTTGCGGGACCACTACGCTCATGTACTTTCCTTTGCTGCCCGAAATCGCAGGGTGATCAACGCCAATTGTAGAAAACTTGCGAGGTTGCATATTCACATTGAGGAACTGCTAGAGCAAACAAATAAGATGGTAGAAGTTATCAACATAGTTGTCAAGCAGATCGACCAGGTGAATCAGTTTCTCCTCCTAGATCAGGCCTTGCATGTATTGGAAAACGTCATTAACTCTGTCGCAACGGCAAATCAACAGGTTATTAGCAACATGGTTGATGCAGCGCACGGTAGAGTCACACCTGCCTTGTTCCCTCTACACGATTTGAGAACGACTGTCCATATCGGGTATCAAAATTATAGCCTCACACCTTTATTCAACCCAGACATGAGTCAATATTTTTACCCTTTGATTGAGTCCAGCCTCACCCCCGATGCCATAATCATTCATGTTCCATTTCAGACGGCGGACGTGTTTGAGGCACACGAAATTGTCCCGTTCCCTTTTTCAGCTAAGGACAGTGTGTTAGCCCTGGACACATCCCCGTCTCTTGTTCTAATCGCGAAGGATTTCGCTCTGTATTCAACGGGTAGCTACTCACTCTTGCAGTATTGCGAGGAGACGGTCTTCAGGCGATTCTATTGCTCTGCGTCTCTCTTTGCCTTCCTACCAGATCGGGGAGGGGTATGCGAGATCGCCCTCACCCGCGTGAACGCGTCTGACGCTCTTTCCCTGTGCCCTTACAAGCAGCTACCACCAACATCTGTTTTCCATAAGAACTTTCAGGGTCTGCATTATTTCTATTTCCCTCAGTCCTTCTATGTATCAGTCATCTGCCCGGAGGGTACCACTTATCAACGGCTTACTGGTCACTATGCCATAGTGGAAGCATGCTATATCCGCTCCACTAACATAACAACGTACCCGTCCCGGATCCGTCTGGTTTTCACGGCCAATATTTCCCATCGAGTGTTTCCTCTACGGTCTCTCGATGACATTCACTTCTCCAGCATCTCTTATGTGACTAATTCCCTTAATTCATTGTCTTTCGCAAACAAAACAGATTTTGCGGAAACCCTGGAGGAAACGCTGCCTGAATACTTGCATCAAATAGTACTTGTACCCTGGATTTTTTGTACCAATGTTTCTGATGTTCGTCAGTCTCGTCGTCATGTGCTACCTTATTAGGAGGAACTCTGTCCTGCACGATTATTTGGTTGTGCAGACACGGCGACTGGATGCAGGGAGGCCACTGGCAAGGTAGTTTTTCCTTTTCTCAAGCAAGTCAGGGGACAGAAACCTGGCATTCCCCTGCTCCTATACTTAACATTGTACTATGTTTCACTACTGTATGTTTCAATACTGTATTTTTTTTTAGGAGTTAGATGAACGTTTCATTGTCTGTAACCATGCCAGTTGATAGCTTCTTATACATGTGTCCTTATATTTATCTTTTGAGAGATTTCTTTTGTTTCATGTCACACACGTTGTGTTTTACCTCTCCCTGTTTATATTATGACTACACATATGTTCTTACATAGCCAGTGTTTTAATGTAATTGTATCATAGGCAGTCTGCTTAACAAACTCCCACTATGTATGTTAATGGTAACTAGACTGCTAGTTAGATTTTTGTATATCGCGAGGTCGCGATCACTGGTAGGTGACCGAGCAGTGTTATAGTAGGATATCAATGTATTATTATTATTATTATTATTTAGTATCACCACGAATTAGGCATACAATTGTCAATGGAAAAAACCCACGACAGATAGATCACGCCACCTTATAGGAATGTCGTCCGTCAGTGTTTACCGTCTCAGTTTGTATACACAGCATTTCTTCATGCTTGAAAGTCACCTTGACGTACGTGACCAATTGTAACAATTATTTTTCAACCTGTAACTCGTCACTCCTTCACGAGAGTCCGACTGACACACAACGGCAGTCGCTCTCGCTCCGACGCTCCTTGTACATATAGGCTAAGAATATAATCGCCTTAAGGAAGCTGAAGTCTTAATCAACGCCCTTTAAACGCCCCCCGGAACCCCGTTACATTGTATAATTATTTCATACAAATTGAAATTATTTTTGTGTATTTTTGTATATATTTTTATACAAATTTTAGTTTTTTGATGTGTATTTTGTATATTTATTTTCCTACAAATAAACATTCTTTTATTGGAATTTTGTGTATTTATTTTGATACGAATTTACATTATTTTAGATGTTTTTTGTATATATACTTTTATATGTATTTACATCATTTTAAGTATATTTTGTATATATATTTTCACAGAAATTTACGTTATTTTATGTGTATTCGTATATATATTTTGATAGAAATTTACTTTATTTTATGTGTATTTTGCATATCTATTTCAATACCAATTTACCTTATTGTATGTGCATTTTGTATATATATTTTAATACAAATTTAATTATTTTATGTGTATTTTTGTATATATATTTTAATAAAAATATGCGTTATTTTATTTGTATTTTGCATCTTTATTTTCATACAAATTTATATAATTTTATTGATACTCTGTTTATCAATTTTATTACGATTTTACATTACTCTATGTGTATTTTGTATATAATTTTTATACATATTTACATTATTTAATATATATTTTGAATATATATTTTTATACAAATTTAAGTTATTTTATGTATATTTGTTTATTTATTTTGATACAAACTTACAATATTTTATGGGCATTTTGTATACATATTTCAAAACAGATTTTCCTAATTCTATGTGTATTTTGTATATCTATTTTCATACAAATTTAAATTATTTTTGGGTATTTTTGTTTATATATTAATACAAATTTTAGTTGTTATGTGTGTTTTGTAAATTTATTTTCACACAAATTTATATTATTTTACTTGTATTTTGTTGATTTATTTTGATACGAATCTACATTATTTTATGTGTACTTTGTGTATATATTTTTATACGTTCTTACACTATTTAATGTGTATTTTAAATATATATTTTTATACAAATTTATGTTATTTTATGTGTATTAGTATATATATTTTGATACAAATTTACATTATTTTATGTGTATTTTGCATATATTTTTTCATACAGAATTACATTATTTTATTGGTGCTGTGTTTATTTGTTTTGACACGAATTTTCTTTTTTATATATGTATTTTGTATATATTTTTTATACGTGTATTTTGTATATATATTTGTAAACAAATTTATGTTATTTTACGTGTATTTTTATATATATTTTCATACAAATTTTTATTACTTTATGTGTATTTTGTATATATATTTCATTACAAATTTACCTTATTTTATGTTTATTTTGTATATTTATTTTCATTAAAATTTAAATTATTTTATGTGTATATTTGCATTTGTATTTACGTTACTTTATGTGTATTTTCTATATATATTTTCATTCAAAACTACATTATTTTATAGGTATTTTGTTTATTTATTTCGATACGAATTTAGATTATTTCAAATGTATTTTGTATACATATTTTTATACGCATTTAAATTATGTAATATGTGTTTTGTATATATGATTTTATTTAAATTTATTTATTTTTATGTGCATTTTTGTTGTTGTTTTTATACAAATCTAATTATTTTATATGTATTCTGTATTTTTTTTTAATACAAATTTGCCTTATTTTATGTGTATATTGTTTATTTATTTTCATACAAATTTTAATTGTTTAAAGTGCATTTTTGTACATATATTTTTTATAGAGATTTGTTTTTTTTATATGTATTTTTTATATATTTTTTCATACAAATTTACTTTATTTTATTTGTATTTTGTTTATTTATTTTGATACGAATTTACATTAATATATGTGTATTTTGTATATATTTTTTATACGTATTTACATTATTTAATGTGTATTTTGTTCATATATTTTTATACAAATTTACGTTATTTTATGTGTATTTGTTTGAATATTTTAATACATATTTACATTATCTTATGTATTTTGTATAATATATACTTCATTTAAAATTTTGATTTTTTTTGTTGTATATCTATTATCAAACAAATTTAAATTACTTCTGTGTATTTTTGTATATAGTTTTAAACAGATTTACGTTATCTGATGTGTATTTTGTTTATTTATTTTGATACGAATTTACATTGTTTAATGTGTATTTTGTATATATATTTTTATACGTATTTACATCATTTTATGTGTATTTTGTATATATATTTTTATAGAAACTTACGTTATTTTATGTGTATTCGTAAATATATTTTGAAACAAATTTACATTGTTTTATGTTTATTTTGCATATCTATTAAATACAAATTTACCTTATTGTATGTGCATTTTGTATATTTTTTTTAATACAAATTTAATTATATTATGTGTATTTTTCAATATATATTTTTAAAAAAATATGCCTTATTTTTTGGGCATCTTGCATCTTTATTTTTAAGAAATTTACATAATTTTATTAATATTCTGTGTATTTATCTTGATACGATTATACATTATTATATGTGTATATTGTATATATTTTTTTTATACATATCTACATTATTTATGTGAATTTTTTATGTATATTTTATACAAATTTACGTTATTTTATGTGTATTTGTTTATATATTTGCATACAAATTTATATTATTTTTTGTGTATTTTGCATATGTATTTCAAAACAAATTTACCTAATTTTATGTATCTTTTGTATATCTATTTTCATAGAAATTTAAATAATTTTTTTTGTATTTTTGTTTATATTTTTATACAAATTTTAGGTTTTTTAAGTGTATTTTGTATATTTATTTTCCTTCAGATATACATTCTTGTATTGGAATTTTGTTCATTTTTTTATACGAATTTACATTATTAAAGGTTTATTTTGTATATATATTTTTATACGTATTTACATTATTTTATGTGTATTTTTTATATATATTTTTTCATAGCAATTTACGATATTTTATGCGTATTCGTATATATATTTTGATACAAATTTACATTATTTTATGTGTATTTTGCATATCTATTTCAATTCAAATTTAACTTATTGTATGTGCATTTTGTACATTTATTTTAATACAAATTTAATTATTTATGTGTATTTTCGTATATATATTTTAATACAAATATGCGTTATATATAGGTATTTTGCATCTTTATTTTCATAAAAATTTACATTATTTTATTGATATTCTGTGTATTTAGTTTGATACGGTTTGAC
>NC_066545.1:5955176-6007676 GCF_024679095.1 Eriocheir sinensis | reverse complement strand
TTACAAATTTACTTTATTTTATGTTTATTTTGTATATTTATTTTCATTCAAATTTAAATTATTTTATGTGTATATATGTATTTGTATTTACGTTATTTTGTGTGTATTTTGTCCATAAATTTTCAATCAAATTTATATTATTTTACTGGTATTTTGCTCATTTATTTCGATACGAAATTAGATTATTTCATGTGTATTTTTTATACATTATACATTATTTATTGAGTGTTTTGTATATATATTTTTATACAAATTTACTTTATTTTATGTGCACTTGTGTTTTTTTTTTTTTTACAAATTTACATTATTTTATGTGTATTTTGTATATTTATCTTCATACAAATTTAAATTATCTTATGTGCATTTTTGTACATATATTTTTATAGAAATTTTTATACAAATATGCGTTATTTTATGGATATTTTGCAAATTTATTTTCATACAAATTTACTATATTTTATTGATAATCTGTATATATATTTTGATACGATTTTACATTATTCTATATGTATTTTGATGTATATTTTGTATATATATTTTTTATAAAATTATACGTTATTTTATGTGTATTTGTTTATATATTTTGATACAAATTTACAATATTTAATGGCTATTTTGTATATATATTTCAAAACAAATTTACCTAATTTTATGTGTGTTTTGTATATCTATTTTCATACAAATTTAAATTATTACTGTGTATTTTTGTATAGATTTTAATACAAATTTTAGTTATGTTATGTTTATTTTGTAAATTATATTATATATATATATATATATATATATATATATATATATATATATATATTATATATATATATATATATATATATATATATATATATATATATATATATATATATATATATATATATATATATATATATATATATATATATATATATATATATATATATATATATATATATATATATACACACAAATTTATGTTATTTTATGTGTATTTGTATATATATTTTGATACAAATTTACATTATCTTATGTGTATTTTACATTTATATTTCATTACAAATTTACCTTATTTTATATTTATTTTGTATATCTATTTTCATTCAAATTTAAATTATTTTATGTGGATATATGTGTTTGTATTTACGTTATTTTATGTGTATTTTGGGTATATATTTTCATTGATATTTACATTATTTTATTGGTATTTTGTTTGTTTATTTCGATAAGAATTTAGATTATTTCATGTGTATTTCGTAGGCATATTTTTATACGCATTTACATTATTTAATATGTGTTTTGTATATATATTTTTATAATAATTTCCTTTATTTTATGTGCATTTGTGTTGTTTTTTTACACAAATTTCTATTATTTTATATGTATCCTATATTTTTTTTAATAAGAGTTTGCCTTATTTTATGTTTATTTTGTAAATTTATTTCCATAAAATTTAAATTATTTTATGTGCATTTTTGTACATATATTTTTATAGAAATATGATATATTTTATGTGTGTTTTGTATATATTTTTTCATACAAATTTACATTGTTTTATTGGTATTTTGTTTACTTATTTTGATAAGAATTTACATTATTATATGTGTATTTTGTATATATTTTGTATACGTATTTACATTATTTAATGTCTATTTTGTTTATATATTTTTATACAAATTTACATTATCTTATTTGTATTCGTTTAAATATTTTGATACAGATTTACATTATTTTATGTATTTTGTATATATATTTCAATTCAAATTTAGCTTATTTTATGTGTATTTTGTATATTTATTTTCATACAAACTCAAATTACTTTTGTGTATTTTTGTATATAGTTTTATACAAACTTACGTTATTTTATGTGTATTTTGTATATTTAATTTCATACAAATATATAATCTTTTATTGGTATTTTGTTTATTTATTTTGATACGAATTTACATTATTTTACATTATTTTACATTATTTTATTTTGTATGTATATTTTTATACGTATTTACTTAATTTTAAGTGTATTTTGCATACATTTATTTATAGAAATTTAAGTTATTTTATGTGTATTCGTATATTTATTTTTAAAAAAATTTACATTGTTATATGTTTATTTTGCATATTATGTATTTTATAACAAATTTACCTTATTGTATGTGCATTTTGTATATTTATTTTGACACAAATTAAATTATTTTATGTGTATTTTTGTATATAAGAGAAGATGGCGCCACTATAAACACTTGCCTGCGCCATGACGGGCTGGGGCCGAGTAACATCCAGGCCTACCGGCCTACCGGCGCAATAGGCGGAGACGTAAAAAAAAAAAAAAATAAAAAAATAAAAGATGCGTTATTTTATGGGTATTTCGCATCTTCATTTTCATACAAATTTTATTATTTTATTTTATTTGATGTATTTATTTTCATACGATTTTATATTATTCTATATGTATTTTGAATATATTTTTTTATACATATTTACACTATTTAATGTGTATTTTATATGTATGTATATATATATATATATATATATATATATATATATATATATATATATATATATATATATATATATATATATATATATATATTATACAAATTTACGTTATTTTATGTGTATTTGTTATATATTTTCATACAAATTTACAATATTCTATGTGTATTTTGTATATGTATTTCAAAACAAATTTACCTTATCTTATGGGTATTTTGAATATCTACTTTCATACAGATCTAAATTATGTTTTGTGTATTTGAGTATATATTTTTATACAAATTTTAGTTATTTTCTGTGTATTTTTTTTATTTATTTTCCTACATTTATACTTTCTCTTATTGGAATTTTGTTTATTTATTTTAATACGAATTTACATTATTTTAGATGTATTTTGTTTATATATATTTTTGGTTAATCTTAAGGGTCACCACTCCAAACCAATATTCGTAGTAATTTAGCATGTGAAAGAATTATTATTATAATGCATTTTCGTATACGTTTTACCTTGGGGAGGGGGCTAGGGGCTCTCTTTAATTATAGAGTTAGGTGGCTTGGATTTTCTAAGTCCATTGTTATTGTTTCACAAGCGCCTCTATGCACAGACTGAGCCTCATACCTACCTTGCAGTGCACCCTACAAACTAGTTCCTAAGTCAGTAATATCCAAAAATGCGCATGGATTATAACGATTTCGGACAAAAAAACGGTCTTTTAAGAGTTTTATGTTATTTTTTTCTCTATATTAAAGCAACTAATGCCACAGCTATTTGTATTTTCTAATACATTCGTAAAATGTTACTACGCGAGGGTATCAGAAGCGGCACCTAACGGCGGGTTCCTGAAATCAGTTGTTTTCAAGCCGCCATAATGGATGGAAGGCCCGACACTCACTCCCTCAAAATATCCGTCTACTTTACCTTTCGGTAAGTGTTAACTGAGTATTTAACCTCTTTATTGGTGTGCATATAGGTTGACAAAAGGACCGATTACTATCCCAGTACCGGGTCCAACAAAGACACGGGCGTGTCAAGTGTAACATATGGTGTGACAAGCACGTGTCAGAAAACAAACGGATATTGTTCAATGCGCGATACTTATAGTGGAATTTGAGTAAAATGGAGGCCAGGGTCATACGTAGCAGTCGGTAGGTCGCTCCCGCGTCAGTTAACAGCAGGAGCGTCAGTTCGATCTGGATGACAGCTGTCACAAATCTGTTTTATTTTGTACCTTAAACTACTCGGTAAAAATGATCTAGCATCAACTTACAAGAAGTGGACGGGTTAACCGTCACTATTGTACCATATGTAATTATGAAACATGACATTTCCCAAGAGTTGCTCGACTACGATTGGGGTGGTGGGGTGGGGGTTCAACTACGCTGATCATCCAAGTACACGCCCTACACTCGTCAACAGACCCGCTGCAGCGGCTACTACGTTATATAGGAATAGATTACAAGAGTAAACGTTAGGGAATTTCCTTTCTTTAAAGAATAGGGATTTTTCCCGATTTTGGGGATTTTTGTAGGGACATTTTGAAAGCCCATTTTTCAGTGATTTGGCCGCCCACCACCAAAATCACTGTTCCCTACAAGGATTAATCGAGCTAACGACCACCAAAACCACAGCTCCCTAAAGGGATTAATCGAGCTAACGCCGCCGCCGCAAAATAGCTCGCATTCATTACCTACCGTATGAAGCATCACTTGGTCTTCATATATTTTTTTTCTACAAACGTTTGGTTAGCGACGGTACGCTTGGTTAGCAACGGTACGCTTGGTTAGCGCTGGTATGCTTGGTTAGCGATGGTACGCTTGGTTAGCGATGGTACGCTTGGTTAGCGATGGTACGCTTGGTTAGCGGTGGTATGCTTGGTTATGATCAGCCCACGCATGTGAGACCAGGTCCACCACGCGTGGTTATTTTTTTTTTTAGAACACGCAGCCCAACGGCTGCCATGCTGAGGGCCGGGTATAGCCCGGGCCTGTTCAGCCCGAGTCCCGGATGACCTTGAGTCATGGCTCAGGGCTGTTTTGGGGTGGTTAGCGATGGTATGCATGGTCAGCGATTAGCCCACGCATGTGAGTATACGGTAGGGATTTTCCCTACTTTGGAGACTAGGGAATTTTTCCTGATTTAGGGATTTTTCTAGGGAAATTTTGGAAGGCCATTTTTCAGTGATATGGGCTCCCCCCCCCCCAATACCCCGGTTCCCCACAGTTCCCCAGGCTTGTCTTGGGGGACTGGGGGGGCTGGGGTGGTGGTGGGGGTGGAGTGGTGATTCTTAAGATTTACCATATTTTTATACGTATTACATCATTTTATGTGTATTTTGTATATTTATTTTTATAGAAATTTGCGTTATTTTATGTGTATTCGTATATATATTTTGATACAAATATACATTATTTTATATGTATTTTACATATCTATTTCAATACAAATTTACCTCATTGTATGTGCATTTTGTATCTTTATTTTATTACAAATTTAATTATTTTATGTGTATTTTTGTATATATATTTTTATAAAAATATGCGTTATTATATGGGTATTTTGCATCAATTCAAATTTTGCTTAATTTATGTGTATTTTGTATATCTATTTTCATACAAATTTAAATTATTTTTGTGTATTTTTGTATATAGCTTGATGCAAATTTACATTATTTTATGTGCATGTGTATATTTAATTTCATACAAATACACATTCTTTTTTGGTATTTTGTTTATTTACTTTGATACGATTTTACATTATTTTATGTGTATTTTGTATATATATTTTCATACCTATTTACATAATTTTTTTTGTATTTTGTGTATATATTTTTTTAGAAATTTACGTTATTTTATGTGTATTCGTATATATATTTTGAAACAAATTTACATTGTTTTATGTGTATTTTGCATATCTATTTCAATACAATTTTACATTACTGCATGTGCATTTTGTATATTTTTTAATACAAATTTAACTATTTTATGTTTATTTTTATGTAAATGTTTTTATAGAAATTTTATGGGTATTTTGCATCTTTATTTTCATACATATTTACATTATTTTATTGATATTCTGTGTATTTATTTTGGTGGTTTTTTACATTATTGTATGTGTATTTTGTAAAATTTTTGTATACATATTTACTTTATTTAATGTGTATTTTGTATATATATTTTATAGAAATCTACGTTATTTTATGTGTATTTGTTTTCATTTCATACAAATTTACATTATCTTATGTGTCTTTTGTACATGTATTTCAATACATATTTATCTATTTTTATGTATATTTTGTATATCTATTTTCATACAAATTTGAGTTATTTTTGTTTATTTTTATATATATTTTTATACAAATTTTAGTTATTTGATGTGTATTTTGTATATTTATTTTCCTACAAATATAAATTCTTTTATTGGAATTTGTTTATTTAGTTTGATACGAATTTACATTATTTTAGGTGGATTTTATATATATATATATATATATATATATATATATATATATATATATATATATATATATATATATATATATATATATATATATATATATATATATATATATATATATATATATATTTAAATATTTTTATGTGTATTTTGTATATATATTTTCATAGAAATTTACTTTATTTTATGTGTATTCGTATATATATTTTGATACAAATTTACCTTATTGTATGTGTATTTTGCATATGTATTTCAATACAAATTTACATTATTGTATGTGCATTTTGTATATTTATTTTAATACAAATTTAATTATTTGATGTGTATTTTTGTATATATATTTTTATACAAATATGCGTTATTATATGGGTATTTTGCATCTTTATGTTCATACAAATTTACATTATTTTATTAATATTCTGTTTATTTATTTTGAAACGATTTTACATTATTCTATGTGTATTTTGTATATATTTTTTATACATATTTACATTATTTAATGTATATTTTTAACTTATATTTTCATACAAATTTACAATAATTTATGTGTATTTTGTATATATATTTCAAAATAATTTACCTAATTTTATATGTATTTTTTTATCTATTTTTATACAAATAAAAATTATTTTTGGGAATTTTTATAGATTTTAATTCAAATTTTAGTTATGTGATGTGTATTTTGTAAATTTATTTTCACACAAATTTATATTATTTTATTGGTATTTTGTTGATTGATTTTGATATATATATATATATATATATATATATATATATATATATATATATATATATATATATATATATATATATATATATATATATATATATATATATATATATATATATATATATATATATATATATATATATATATATATATATATATATATATATATATATATATATATATATATTTTTTTGAAATTTACCTTATTTTATATGTATTTTGTATATATTTTTCATTACAAAATTACTTTATTTCATGTTTATTTTGTATATTTATTTTTATTCAAATTTAAATTATTTTATGTGTATATCTGTATTTGTATTTACGTTATTTCATGTGTATTTTCTATATATATTTTCATTGAAAATTATATTATTTTATTGGTATTTTGTTTATTTATTTCGATACGAGCTTATATTATTTCATAAGTATTATGTATACATATTTTTATACGCATTTACATTATTTAATGTGTGTTTTGTATATCTATTTTTATACAAATTTACTTTATTTTATGTGCGTTTGTGTTTTTTTTAATACAAATTTACATTATTTTATGTGTATTCTGTATTATTTTTAATACAAATAAAATAATAATGAATATGTGTATATTTGTATATTTATTTTCATACAAAACAAAATTATTTTATGTGCATTTTTGTACATATATTTTTTTAGAAGTTTGCGTCATTTTATGTGTATTTTGTACATATATTTTCATAAAAATTTACATTATTTTTTTGGTATTTTGTTTATTTATTTTGATACGAATTTACATTATTATATGTGTATTTTTAACATATTTTTAATACGTATTAACATTATTTAATGTGTATTTTGTTTATATATTTTTTTACAAATTTACGTTATTTTATGTGTATTTGTTTAAATATCTTGATACAAATTTACATTATTTTATCTTTTTGTATATATATTTGAAATCAAATTTATCTTATTTTATGTTTATTTTGTATATTTATTTTCATACATATTTAAAATTGCGTTATCTTATGTGTATTTTCTATATTTATTTTCATACAAATACGCATTCTTTTATTAGTGTTTTGTTTATTTCTTTTGGTACTAATTTACCTTATTTTATGTGTATTTTCTCTCAATAAATTTTTATACATTTTTACATTATTTTATGTGTATTTGGTATATATATTTTCATAGAAATTTACGTTATTTTATGTGTATTTGTATATATATTTTGGTACAAATTTACATTATTTTATGTGTATTTTGCATATCTATTTCAATACAAATTTACATTTATTGTGTGAGCATTTTGTATATTTATTTTAATACATATTTAATTTTTTTTGTGTATTTTTGTATATATATTTTTATAAAAATATGCGTTATTTTATGGGTATTTTTGCATCTTTATTTTCATACAAATTTACATTATTTTATTGACATTTTGTGTATTTATTTTGATAGGATTTTACATTATTCTATTTGTATTTTGTATACCTTTTTTTATACATATTTACATTATTTAATGTGTATTTTGTATATATATTTTATCCAAATTTACGTTATTTCATGTGAATTTGTTTATATATTTTCATAAAAATTTACATTATTTTATGTGTATTTTGTATATGTATTTCAATACAAATTTACTTAATTTTATGTGTATTTTGTATATCTATTTTTATACAAATTTAAATTATTCGTGTGTATTTTTGTATATATTTCTATACAAATTTTACTTATTTTATGTGTATTTTGTATATTCATTTTCAAAACATATATACATTCTTTTATTGGAGTTTTGTTTATTTATTTTGATACGAATTTACATTATTTTAGGTGTATTTTATATATATTTTTATACGTATTTACATTATTTTCTGTGCATTTTCTATATATATTTTCATAGAAATTTTCGTTATTTTATTTGTTTTGGTATATATATTTTGATATAAACTTACATTATTTTATGAGTATTTTGCATATCTATTTCAATACAAATTTACCTTATTGTATGTGCATTTTGTATATTTACCTTAATACAAATTCAATTGTTTTATGTGTATTTTTGTATATATATTTTTATACAAATATGCGTTATTTTAAGGGTATTTTGCATCTTTATTTTCATACAAATTTACATTATTTTAATGATATTCTGTGTATTTATTTTGATATGATTTTACATTATTCTATGTGTATTTTGTACATGTTTTTTTTATACATGTTTACATTATTTAATGTTTATTTTGTATATATATTTTATACAAATATATGTTTTTTTGTGTGTATTTGTTTCTACATTTTCATACAAATTTATATTATTTTATGTGTTTTTTGTATATGTATTTCAATACAGATTTAACTAATTTCATGTGTATTATGTATATCTATTTTCATACAAATTTAAATTATTTCTGGGTATTTTTGTATAGATTTTTATACACATTTTAGTTATTTTAGGTGTATTTTGTATATATTTTTATACGTATTTACATCATTTTATGTGTATTTTGTATATATATCTGAATAAAAATTTACGTTATTTTATGTGTATTAGCATATTTTGATAAAAATTTACATTTTTTATGTTTATTTTGCATATCTATTTCAATACAAATTTAATTTATTGTATTTGCATTTTTGTATATTTATTTGAATACAAATTTAGGTTATGTTATTTTTATTTTCTATATTTATTTTCATACAAATTTAAACTATTTTTGTGTATTTTTTGTATATAGTTTTATACAAATTTACGTTATTTTATGTGTATTTTGTATATTTATTTTCAAACAAATACACTTTCCTTTATGGCTATTTTGTTTATCTATTTTGATATGATTTTACATCATTTAATGTGTATTTTGTATATATATTTTATACTAATTTACATTGTTTTATGTATATATATATATATATATATATATATATATATATATATATATATATATATATATATATATATATATATATATATATATATATATATATATATATATATATATATATATATAGATAGATAGATAGATAGATAGATATATATATATATGTATATATTTATATATATATATAGATATATATATATATATATATATATATATATATATATATATATATATATATATATATATATATATATATATATATATATATATATATATATATATATACAAATTTAAATTATTTATGTGTATTTTTGTGTATATTTTTATACAAATTTTACTTATTTTATGTGTATTTTGTATATTTATTTTTCTACAATTATATATTCTTTTATTGCATTTTTGTTGATTTATTTGATACGAATTTACATTATTTTTGGTGTATTTTGGATATATATTTTTATACGTATTTACATCATTTTATGTGTATTTTGTATATATATTTTCAAAGAAATTTACGTTATTTTATGTGTATTCGTATTTATATTTTGATACAAATTTACATTATTTTATGTGTATTTTGCATATCTATTAAATAGAAATTTACCATATTGTATGTGCATTTTGTATATTTATTTTCATACAAATTTAATTATGTAATGTGCATTTTTAAACAAATATGCGTTATTTTATGGTTGTTTTGCATCTTCATTTTCATTCAAATTTTATTGATATTCTGTTTATTTAGTTTGATACGATTTTACAATATATTTTATGTGTATTTTGTATATTTTTTTTTATACATATTTACACTATTTAATGTATATTTTATATATATATTTTCATACAAATCTACGTTATTTTATGTGTATTTGCTTATACATATTCATACAAATTTACAATATTTTATGGGTATTTTGTATATATATTTCACATCATATTTACCTAATTTTATGTGTATTTTGTATATATATTTTTATACAAATTTATATTATTTCTGGGTATTTTTGTTTATATTTTATTACAAATTTTAGTTATGTTATGTGTATTTTGTAAATTTATTTTCACACAAATTTATATTATTTTATTGGTATTTAGTTGATTTATTTTGGTGCGAGTTTACATTATTTTATGTGTACTTTGTATATATATTTTTATACGTATTCTCATTATTTAATGTGTATTTTGTATATTTATTTTTATACAAATTTCTGTTAATTTATGTGTATTAGTATATATATTTTGATACAAATTTACATTATTTTATGTGTATTTTGCATATATTTTTTCATACAGAATTACATTATTTTATTGGTGCTTTGTTTATTTATTTTGATACGAATTTTCTTTTTTATATATATATTTTGTATATGTTTTTTACACGTGTATTTTGTATATATATTTTTAAACAAATTTATGTTATTTTACGTGCATTTTTATATATATTTTGATACAAATCTAAATTATTTTATGTGTATTTTGTATCTATATTTCATTACAAATTTGCCTCATTTTATGTTTATTTTTATATTTATTTGCATTCAAATTTAAATTATTTGATGTGAATATATTTATTTGTATTTACCTTATTTTATGTGTATTTTCTATACATATTTTTATACGCATTTACATTATTTAATGTGTGTTTTTTATACAATTTTACTTCATTTTATGTGCATTTCTCTAGTTTTTTTTATATACAAATTTACATTATTTTAAGTGTTTTCTGTACATTTTATACTACAAATTTGTCTTATTTTATGTGTATTTTGTTTATTTATTTTCATACAAATTTAAATTATTTGATGTGCTTTTTTGTACATATATTTTTATAGAAATTTGCGTTATTTTTTATGTTTTTTGTATGTATTTTTTCATATAGATTTACATTTTTTATTGGTATTTTGTTTACGTATTTTCATACCAATTTAGATTATTATATGTGTATTTTGTATATATTTTGTATACGTATTTTCATTATTTAATATGTTTTTTTGTTTATATGTTTTAAAACAAATTTACGTGTATTTATGTGTATTTCCATACAAATTTACATTATTTTATGTATTTTGTATATATATTTCAATACAAATTTAGTTTATTTTATGTATATTTTGAATATCTATTTTCATACAAATTTAAATTACTTTTGTGTATTTTTGTATATAGTTTATACAAATTTACGTTATTTCATGTGTATTTTGTATATTTATTTTCATACAAATTCACATTCGTCTATTGGTATTTTGTTTATTTATTTTGGTACGAATTTACATTATCTCATGTTTATTTTGTATATATATTTTTATACGTATTTACATTATATGATGTGTATTTTTGTATATATATTTTTATAAAAATATGCTTTTTTATGGGTATTTTGCATCATTATTTTCATAGAAATTTACATTATTTTATTGATATTCTGTGTATTTATTTTGATACGATTTTACATTGTTCTATGTGTATTTTGTATATATTTTATTTTACATATTTACATTATTTAATGTGCATTTTCTATTTATATTATATACAAATATACGTTACTTTATGTCTATTTGTTTATATATTTTCATACAAATTTACATTTTTTTATCTAATTTATGTGTACTTTGTATATCTATTTTCGTACAAATTGAAATTTTTTTTGTGTATTTTTGTATGTATTTTTATTCAAATTTTAGTTATTTAATATATTATTTGGTATTTTTTTTTCCTACATATATACATTTTTTTATTGAAATTTAGTTTATTGAATTTGATACGAATTTACCCTATTTTAGGTGTATTTTGTATATATATTTTTATACGTAATTACATCATTTTATGTGTATTTTTTATATATATTTTCATAGAAATTTACGTTATTTTATGTGTTTTCGTATATATATTTTGAAACAAATTTACATTGTTTTATATGTATTTTGGATATTTATTTCAATACAAATTTACCTTATTGAAAGTGCATTTTGTATATTTATTTTAATACAAATTCAAATATTTTATGTGTATATTAGTATATATATTTTTATAAAAAAATGCGTTATTTTATGGGTATTTTGCATCTTAATATTCATACAAATTTACATTATTTTATTAACATTCTGTGTATTTATTTTGATACGATTTTACATTATTCTATTTGTGTTTTGTATATATTTTTTAATACATATTTACATTATTTAATGTGTATTTTGTATATATATTTTATACAGATTTACGTTATTTTAAGTGTATTTGATTATATATTTTCATTCAAATTTAATTATTATTTTATGTGTATTTTTTATATGTATTTCAATACAAATTTAACTAACTTCATGTGTATTTTGTATATTTATTTTCATACAAATTTAAATTATTTTTGTGTATTTTTGTATATAGTTTTATACAAATTTAGGTTAATTTATGTGTATTTTGTATATCTATTTTCATAAAAATACACATTCTTTTATTGATATTTTGTTTATTTATTTTGACACAAACTTACATTATTTAATGTGTATTTTTTATATATATATTTTTTATACGTATCTACATCATTTCATGTGTATTTTGTATATATATATCTATAGAAATCTACGTTATTTTATATGTATTCGTATATATATTTTGAAACAGATTTATGTGTATTTTGCATATTTTTTCAATACAAATTTATCTTATTGTATGTGCATTTTGTATATTAATTTTAATACAAATTTAATTATTCTGTGTATTTAAAAAAAAATGCTTTATTTTATGGGTATTTTGCATCTTTATTTTCATACAAATTTACATTATTTTATTGATATTCTGTGTATTTATTTTGATACGATTTTACATTATTCTATGTGTATTTTGTATATATATTTTTATATATATTTACATTATTTAATGTATATTTTGTATATATATTCTATGCAAATTTTCGTTATTTTATGTGTATTTGTTTATATATTTTCATACAAATTTACATTATTTTATGTGTATTTTGTATATGTATTTCAATACAAATTTGCCTGATTTTATATGTATTTTGTATTTCTATTAAAAAAAATTATTTCTGTGTATTTTTGTATATATTTTTATACAAATTTTTGTTATTTTATTTGTATTTTGTATAGGTATATATTTTCCTACAAATAAACATTCTTTTATTGGAATTTTGTTCATTTATTTGGATACGAGTTTACATTATTTCATGTGTATTTTGGATATATATTTTTCTACGTATTTACATTATTTTATGTGTATTTCGTATATATATTTTCATAAAAATTTACGTTATTTTATTGTTTATTTGTTTATATATTTTGATAGAAATTTACAATATTTTATGGGTATTTTGTATATACGTATATTTAAAAAAATAACTAATTTTATGTGTATTTTGTATATCTATTTTCATACAAATTTAAATTATTTTGTTTTTTTGTAGAGTTCAATACAAATTTTAGTTATATTATGTGTATTTTGTAAATTTAATTTCACAAAAATATATATTATTTTATTGGTATTTGTTGATCTATTTTGATACGAATTTACATTGTTTTATCTGTAATTTGTATATATATTTTTATACGTATTTACATTAATGTGTATATTGTATATATATTTTTATACAAATTTATGTTATTTTACGTGTATTTGTGTATATATTTTGATACAAATCTACATTATTTTATGTGTATTTTGAATATATCTTTCATTACAAATTTGCCTAATTTCATGTTTATTTTTATATTTATTTTCATTCAGATTTAAATTATTTGATGTGTATATATTTATTTGTACATACGTTATTTTATGTGTATTTTCTACATATATTTTCATTCAAAATTACTTTATTTTATAGGTATTTTGTTCATTTATTTGGATACTAATTTAGATTATTTCATGTGTATTTTCTATACATATTTTTATACGCATTTACATTATTTAATGAGTGCTTTGTATATATATTTTTTATACAATTTTACTTCATTTTATGTGCATTTGTGTGTATTTTTTATACAAATCTACTTTATTTTAAGTGTATTCTGTACTGTTTTTACTACAAATTTGCCTTATTTTAAGTGTATTTTGTTTATTTATTTTCATACAAATTTAAATTATTTTATGTGCATTTTTCTACATATATGTTTATAAAAATTTGCGTTATTTTATGTATATTTTGTATATATTTTTTCATACAAATTTACATTTTTTTTATTGGTATTTTGTTTATGTATTTTGATACGAATTTACATTATTATAAGTGTATTTCGTATACATTTTGTATACGTATTTTCATTATTTAATGTGTGTTTTGTTTATATATTTTAAAACAAATTTACGCTTTTTTATGCGTATTTGTTTAAATATTTTCATACAAATTTACATTATTTTATGTATTTTATATATATATTTCAATACAAATTTAGTTTATTTTATGTATATTTTGTATATCTATTTTCATACAAATTTATATTACTTTTGTGTATTTTTGTATATAGTTTTTTACAAATTTACTTTATTTTATGTGTATTTTGTTTATTTATTTTCATACAAATTCACATTCTTCTATTGGTATTTTGTTTATTTATTTTGGTACGAATTTACATTATTTTCTGTGTATTTTGTATTTATATTTTTATATGTATTTACATCATTTTATGTGTATTTTTTATATATATTTTTATAGATATTTACGTTTTTTTATGTGTATTCGTATATATATTTTGAAATAAGTTTACATTGTTTTATGTGTGTTTTGCATATCTATTTCAATACAAATTTACCATATTGTATGTGCATTTTGTATATTTATTTTAATACAAATTTAATTATTTGATGTGTATTTTTGTATATATATTTTTTAAAAAAATGCCTTATTTTATGGGTATTTTGCATCTTAATTTTCATACAAATTTACATTATTTTATTGATATTCTGTGTATTTATTTTGATACGATTTTACAGTGTTCTATATAAATCAACAAATATATTTTGTATACATTTTATTTTACATATTTACATTATTTAATGTGCATTGTCTATAGATATATTATACAAATATACGTTACTTTAAGTCTATTTATTTATATATTTTCATACAAATTTACATTGTCTTATGTGTATTTTGTGTATGTATTTCAATACAAATTTACCTAATTTTATGAGTATTTTGTATATCTATTTTCATACAAATTGAGATTATTTTTGTGTATTTTTGTATTTATTTTTATACAATTTTTAGTTATTTTATATATTATTTTGTATATTTACTTTCCTACATATATACATTCTTTTATTGAAATTTAGTTTATTGAATTTGATACGAGTTTACCTTTTTTTAGGTGTATTTTGTATAAATATTTTCATAGAAATTTACGTTATTTTGTATATATTTTATTTTACATATTTACATTATTTAATGTGCATTTTCTATTGATATTTTATACAAATATACGTTACTTTATGTCTATTTGTTTATATATTTTCAAACAAATTTACATTATTTTATGTGTATTTTGTATATGTATTTCAATACAAATTTACCTAATTTTATGTGTATTTTGTATATCTATTTTCACACAAATTGAAACTATTTTTGTGTATTTTTTTTATTTATTTTTATACAAATTTTAGTTATTTTATATATTTTTTGTATATTTATTTTCCTACATATATACATTCTTTTACTGAACTTTATTTTATTGAATTTGATACGAATTTACCTTTTTTTAGGTGTATATTGTATATATATTTTCATAGAAATTTACGTTATTTTGTATATATTTTATTTTACATATTTACATTATTTAATGTGCATTTTCTATAGATATTTTATAGAATTATACGTTACTTTATGTCTTTTTGTTTATATATTTTCAAACAAATTTACATTATTTTATGTGTATTTTGTATATGTATTTCAATACAAATTTACCTAATTTTATGTGTATTTTGTATATCTATTTTCATACAAATTGAAACTATTTTTGTGTATTTTTTTATTTATTTTTATACAAATTTTATTATTTTATATATTTTTTGTATATTTATTTTCCTACATATATACATTCTTTTATTGAACTTTAGTTTATTGAATTTGATACGAATTTACCTTTTTTTAGGTGTATTTTGTATATATATTTTCATAAAAATTTACTTTATTTTGTATATATTTTATTGTACATATTTACATTATTTAATGTGCATTTTCTATAGATATTTTATACAAATATACGTTACTTTATGTCTATTTGTTTATATATTCTCATACAAATTTACATTATTTTATGTGTATTTTGTATATGTATTTCAATACAAATTTACCTAATTTTATGTGTATTTTGTATATCTATTTTCAAAAAAAATGAAATTATTTTTGTGTTTTTTTGTATTTATTTTTATACAAATTTTAGTTATTTTATATTTTATTTTGTATATCTATTTTCCTACATATAAACATTCTTTTATTGAAATTTAGTTTATTGAATTTGATACGAATTTGCCTTTTTTTAGGTGTATTTTGTATAAATATTTTCATAGAAATTTACGTTATTTTGTATATATTTTATTTTACATATTTACATTATTTAATGTGCATTTTCTATAGATATTTTATACAAATATACGTTATTTAATGTCTATTTTTTTATATATTTTCATACAAATTTACATTATTTTATGTGTATTTTGTATATGTATTTCAATACAAATTTACATAATTTCATGTGTATTTTGTATATCTATTTTCATACATATTGAAATTATTTTTGTGTATTTTTGTATTTATTTTTCTACAAATTTTAGTTATTTTATATATTATTTTGTATATATATTTTCCAACATATATACATTCTTTTATTGAAATTTAGTTTATTGAATTTGATACGAATTTACCTTTTTTTAGGTGTATTTTGTATATATATTCTCATAGAAATTTACGTTATTTTGTATATATATTATTTTACATATTTACGTTATTTAATGTGTATTTTCTATAGATATTTTATACAAATATACTTTACTTTATGTCTATTTGTTTATATATTTTCATACAAATTTACATTATTTTATGTGTATTTTGTATATGTATTTGAATATAAATTTACATAATTTTATGTGTATTTTGTATATCTATTTTCATACAAATTAAAATTATTTTCGTGTATTTTTGCATTTATTTTTATACAAATTTTAGTTATTTTATATATTATTTTGAATATTTATTTTCCTACATATATACATTCTTTTATTGAAATTTAGTTTACTGAATTTGATACGAATTTACCTTTTTTCAGGTGTATTTTGTATATATATTTTCATAGAAATTTACGTTATTTTAAGTGTTTTCGTATATATATTCATAGACTTCACAACTAGTTGACGGGAAATCTCTTCAGTCTTGGCGCGCTGGCTTCGCGTAAGGGGCCGATTGTTATGGCGACTTTCACTGCGACAACTCAAACACACTCTGCGTTCTTACTCCGAATTTAAGTGGAAACAGGACGAAATCTTCAAGTTTTAGTGCATACAAGCAGGCAGGAGTGTCTCTAGAGTGATTTGGTCGAGGATTCAAGGTAACTTATAGAAAATAGCACCATGCGTGCACTTTGAAAACGTTGTGTAAAAAATGGCAAATTTGCGTAACTTTAGGTTGAAATCTTTACGTAAAATGAATGATAACTGTAGGATAGTGAAGTCCACAGTTTTACGTATTAGGAAACAAGAAATGTACGTTTAGTTAGTGCCTACATGGCAACTCAGCTCAGTTCCCGCGTCGCCTAACTCGCCTTAGGCACGCAGTCAGCTGGGCACTTCCCCTCTGTAAAGGATTATCGCTGTCCTGCCTCTGTTTACTCTCCAAGTAAAGGACCTACAGTTATTCATCGTCTCTGTACCCTTCCCCACAACTGCAAGGATCCAGAGGACGATACAAGAAGACACAGCGTGCAGAACTTCATGGTGAGCAACAGGTTGGCCCAGCGCCTGCATTTGCTGAAGCTCGTCGGGTTCTTCCCGGGGACGTGCAGGCCGACCTGGACCGGGCCAAGGCAGAGGGAAGGAGGACGACGAGGTGATCTTGGCCCAGCTTGCCAGGGAGCTGGCCGACGACCAGCCGGACCCGCCGACGGACGAGTTGCTCCTCGCCGCGGTCGGCAACTACGCCGGTACCTGGCCAGGAAGGTCCAGGCCAACTCCTCTGTGGCCGAGTGCTGCAAGCAGGAGCTTGCCCAGCAGGAGGAGATGAAGATTACCGTGGAGCTCGAGAGGGGCGACCCGCCCTCTGTGATGTTCGACGCCCTGGTCGAGCTGGTCGACAGGGGAGAGCTGGAGAACGGCCCGGCGGTCCTGAAGCGGCCATCTCTCCCAATGGCCCACATGGCGTCCTTCGGGATGTCGCTGTGGGACTCCCTGATGTGCAGGGAGGACAAGAAGGAGCGCAGGTTGAGGTTCCTCTCACTTGCCATGCGCCACAGGGACGGGTTCAGGCACCTCCTGGAGTTCCTGGCGGCCTCAGACCCGACCTTGCAGGGGTACAGGTGCCAGGAGGGGCACAACCTGGCCAACACCATCTTGCCGCACATCAGCAGGTCCCTCTTCAACTGTTTCGGTGCTAATTTCTCCAAGGACGTGACCTCAGAAGCGAGGAAGAACAAGGCCTTGAAGCAGCCGACCGGCAGGAAGAGGAGCAGTATCGAGGAGGGCAGGAAGGAGACGGCGAGGAACAGGGACGTGTACAAGTCCAGGAAACTGACCGGGGCCCACAAGTCATAGGCCAAAAGGCTAAAGTGATTGTTCAGGGACGAGGGCCAGATAGCCGGCAAGACGTGCTGCGGCAATAGTGACATCGGAATTCAACCAAAATAAGTTGTGATTGTATATAGAAAAATGAATATTTTGCTTTTGTTGAGTAAAATTAAGATGTTTCTGCATGCTTTCCTCAAGTATTAAGTTTCTAATGTGAAAATTAAGTGATTTATTAGATGTTAAAAACTTACGTAAAAAATTGCACTAAATAAAAAAAAAAAATAAGTAGCTATTTCGGGCAAAAACTTATAAGATATGCTAAATATTGCTATTGATTCTGAAAATATAAGTGATTATCTCTGCATTTGGTGATGTTTGTGCATCTAGCGTAAAATCTGAGGATTTTATAGCCTTTTTAAGTTTTGTTATACTTATATAAAAAACAATTAATCGGGATTTTATTAGGGAACGACTTTGAATTTTTTGATACCGCTGCTCATGGAGACTCATATATGCCTAAGGGAGGTGCCTGTTTTAGTTTCAGGTCGCTAGCTGCTTTGGTTTTGAAAATATTTAAATTTTAAATTTTTGAAAATCGGCCCCCTGCGAATCGGCCCCGCGCCCCGTTTCCCGTCAAGAGATTGTGAAGTCTATGATATATTTTAATACAAATTTACATTAATTGATGTGTATTTTGCATATCTATTTCAATAGAAATTTACCTTATTGTATGTGCATTTTATATATTTATTTTAATACAAATTTAATTATCTTATGTGTATTTTTGTATATATATTTTTTCATACAAAAATGCGTTATTTTATGGGTATTTTGCATCTTTATTTTCATAGAAATTTACATTATTTTATTGATATTATGCTTATTTATTTTGATACGATTTGACATTATTCTGTGTGTATTTTGTATATATTTTTCATACAAATTTACGTTATTTTATGTGTATTTGTTTATATATTTTGACACAAATTTACAATATTTTATGGGTATTTTGTATATATTTCCAAAGAAATTTACCTAGTTTTATGTGCATTTTGTATATCTATTTTCATACAAATTCAAATTATTTCTGGGTATTTTTGTATATATTTTAATACAAATTTTAGTTATGTTATGTGTATTTTGTAAATTTATTTTCATTCAAATATATATTATTTTATTGGTATTTTGTTGATTTATTTTGATACGAATTTACATTATTTTATATGTACTTTGTATATATATTTTTATACGCATTTACATTATTTAATATTTATTTTGAATATATATTTCTATACAAATTTATGTTATTTTATGTGTATTTGTATATATATTTTCATACAAATTTACGTTATTTTATGTGTATTTTGTACATGTATTTCATTACAAATTTACCTTTATTTATGTTTATTTTGTATATTTATTTCATTCAATTTTAATTTATTTTTTGTGTATATTTGTATTTGTATTTAGGTTATTTTATGTGTATTTTCTATATATATTTTCATCCAAAATTACATTATTATATTGGTATTTTGTTAATTTAATTCGATACGAATTTAGATTATTTCATAGGTATTTTGTATACATATTTTTATACGCATTTACATTAATTAATGTGTGTTTTGTATGTATATTTTTATGCAAATTTATTTTATTTTATGTGCATTTTTGTACATATATTTTTATAGAAATTTGCGTTATTTTATTTGTATTTTGTATATGTTTTCTCATACAAATTTACATTACTTTATTATTATTTTGTTTATTTATTTTGATACGAATTACATGATTATATGTGTATTTTTTACATATTTCTTATACGTATTTACATTATATAATGTGTATTTTGTTTATATATTTTTACACAAATGTACATTATTTTATGTATTTTGTATATATTTTTCAAATCAAATTTTGCTCATTTTATGTGTATTTTGTATATCTATTTTCCTACAAATATAATTACTTTCTTGTATTTTTGTATATAGTTTTATACAAATTTACGTTATTTTATGTGTATTTTGTATATTTATATTTATACAAATACCCATTCTTTTATTGGTATTTTGATTATTTATTTTGATACGAATTTACATTATTTTATGTGTATTTTGTATACATTTTTTTATACGTATTTACTTCATTTTATGGGTATTTTGTATGTATATTTTTATAGAAATCTACGTTATTTTATGAGTATTCGTATATATATTTTGAAACAAATTTATATTGTTTGTATTTTGCATATCTATTTCAATACAAATTTACCTTATTGTATGTGCATTTTGTATATTTATTTTAATACAAATTTAAATATATTATGTGTATTTTGGTATATATATTTATTTTAAAAATGCGTTATTTTATGGGTGTTTTGCATCTTTATTTGCATACAAATTTACATTATTTTATTAATATTCTGTGTATGTATTTTGATACGATTTTGCATTATTCTATTTGTGTTTTGTATATATTTTTTTATACATATTTACATTATTTAATGTGTATTTTGTATATATATTTTATACAAATTTACGTTACTTTAAGTGTATTTGTTTATATATTTTCTTTCAAATATACATTATTTTATGTGTATTTTGTATATGTATTTCAATACAAATTTACCTAATTTTATGTGTATTTTGTATATTTATTTTCATACAAATTTAAATTATTTTTGTGTATTTTTGTATAGAGTTTTATACAAATTTACGTTATTTTATGTGTATTTTGTATACTTATTTTCATACAAATACACATTCTTTTATTGATATTTTGTTTATTTATTTTGACATGAATTTATATTATTTAATGTGTATTTTGCATATATATTTTTATACGTATTTACATCATTTCATGTGTATTTTGTATATATATTTCTATAGAAATCTACGTTATTTTATGTGTATTCGTATATATATATATATATATATATATATATATATATATATATATATATATATATATATATATATATATATATATATATATATATATATATATATATATATTTTTTTTTTTTTTTTAAACAAATTTACATTTTTTATGTGTATTTTGCATATTTTTTCAATACAAAACTTACCTTATTGTATGTTGCATTTTGTATATTAATTTAAATACAAATTTAATTGTTCTATGTGTATTTTTGTATATGTATTTTTATGGGTATTTTGCATCTTTATTTTCTTACAAATTTACATTATGTTATTGATATTCTGTTAATTTATTTTGATACGATTTTACATTCTTCTATGTGTATTTTGTATATATATTTTTTTAAATATTTCCATTATTTAATTAATATTTTGTATATATATTTTATGCAAATTTACGTTATTTTATGTGTATTTTGTATATGTATTTCAATACAAATTTGCCTAAATTTATGTGTATCTTGTATATCTATTTTCAAACAAATTTTAATTATTTTTGTGTATTTTTGTATATATTTTTATACAAATTTTAGTTATTTTATTTGTATTTTGTATATATATTTTCCTACAAATATACATTCTTTTATTGGAATTTTGTTTATTTATTTGAAACGAATTTACATTATTTTATGTGTATTTTGTATATATATTTTTCAACGTATTTACATTATTTTATGTGTATTTTGTATATATATTTTCATAAAATCTACGTTATTTTATTGTGTGTATTCGTATATATTTTGATATAAATTTAATACAAACTCATGTCATTTTATGTGTATTTGTATATATATTTTCATACAAATTTACATTATTTTATGTGTATTTTTACATATATTTCATTACAAATTTACCTTATTTTATCTTTATTTTGTATATTTATTTCATTCAATTTTAAATTATTTTATGTGTATATTTGTATTTGTATTTAGGTTATTTTATGTGTATTTTCTCTATATATTTTCATCCAAAATTACATTATTTTATTGGTATTTTGTTAATTTAATTCGATACGGATTTACATTATTTGATAGGTATTTTGTATACATATTTTTATACGCATTTACATTATTTAATGTGTATTTGAATATATATTTTCATACAAATTTACATTATTTTATGTGTATTTTTACATATATTTCATTTCAAATTTACCTTATTTTATCTTTATTTTGTGTATCTATTTCATTCAATTTTAAATTATTTTATGTGTATATTTGTAATTGTATTTAGGTTATTTTTTGTGTATTTTCGTTATATATTTTCATCCAAAATTACATTATTTTATTAGTATTTTGTTAATTTAATTCGATACGGATTTAGATTATTTGATAGGTATTTTGTATACATATTTTTATACGCATTTACATTATTTAATGTGTTTTTTGTATATATATTTTTATGCAAATTTACTTTATTTTATGTGTATTTTTGTACATATATTTTTTATAGAAATTTGCGTTATTTTATGGGTGTTTTGTATATGTTTTCTCATACAAATTTATATAATTTTATTAGTATTTTGTTTATTTATTTTGATACGAGTTACATGATTATATGTGTATTTTGTACATATTTTTTTATACATGTTTACATTATTTAATGTGTATTTTGCTTATATATTTTTATACAAATTTACGTTATTATATCTGTATTTGTACAAATATTTTGATACAAATTTATATTATTTTACGTATTTTGTATATATATTTCAATTCAAATTTAGCTTATTTTATGTGTATTTTGTATATCTATTTTCATACAAATTTAATTACTTTTGTGTATTTTTGTATATAGTTTTATATAAATTTTCGTTATTTTATGTGTATTTTCTATATTTATATTTATACAAGTACACATTCTTTTATTGGTATTTTGTTTATTTATTTTGATACGAATTTACATTATTTTATGTGTATTTTGTATACATTTTTTTTAACCGTATTTACTTCATTTTATGTGTATTTTGTATATATATTTTTATTGAAATCTACGTTATTTTATGTGTATTCGTATATATATTTTGAAACAAATTTACATTGTTTTATATGTATTTTGCATATCTATTTAAATACAAATTTATCTTATTGTATGTGCATTTTGTATATTTATTTTAATACAAATTCAAATATTTTATGTGTATTTTGGTATATATATTTTTTTTTAAAAATGAGTTATTTTATGGGTATTTTGCATCTTAATTTTCATAGAAATTTACATTATTTTATTAATATTATGTGTATTTATTTTGATAAGAATTTACATTATTCTATTTGTGTTTTGTATATATATTTTTTATACATATTTACATTATTTAATGTATATTTTGTATATATATTTTATAAAAAAATTACGTTATTTTAAGTGTATTTGTTTATATATTTTCATTCAAATTTACATAATTTTATGTGTATTTTGTATATGTATTTCAATACAAATTTACTTAATTTTATGTGTATTTTGTATATTTATTTTCCTACAAATTTAAATAATTTTTGTGTATTTTTGTATATAGTTTTATACAAATTAAGGTTATGTTATGTATATTTTGTATATCTATTTTCATAGAAACACACATTCTTTTATTGATATTTTGTTTATTTATTTTGACGCGAATTTACATTATTTAATGTTTGTTTTGTGTATATATTTTATATATTTCTATAGAAATCTACTTTTATTTATGTACTTTATATTTTTTGAAACAAATTAAATTTGTTTTATGTATTTTGTATTTTATTTTATATTCATATATATATTATTGAATGTTTGTTTATTATATTTATTTACAATTTTTAATTTCTATGTGTATTTTTTATATATATTTTTTTATAAAAAATATGTTTTTTATTTTATATTTATTTCTTCTTTTTTTTTTCCTTTATTACATTATTTTATTGATATTCTGTGTATTTATTTTGATACGATTTTACATTATTCTATGTGTATTTTGTATATATATTTTATACAAATGTACGTTACTTTATGTGTATTTGTTTTCATTTCATACAAATTTACATTATTTTATGTGTATTTTGTACAAGTATTTAAATACAAATTTAAATAATTATATTATATCTATTTTCATACAAATTGAAATTATTTTTGTGTATTTTTGTATATATTTTTATATAAATTTTCGTTATTTTATGTGTATTTTGTATATTTATTTTCCTACAAATATACGTTCTTTTATCGGAATTTTTTAAATTTATTTGATACGAATTTACATTATTTGTGGTATATTTGGTATATATATTTTTATACTTATTTACATCATATTATATGTATTTTGTATGTATATTTTCATAGAAATTTACTCTATTTTATGAGTATTCGTATATATATTTTGATACAAATTTATATTATTGATGTGTATTTTGCATATCTATTTCAATACAAATTTACTTTATTGTATGTGCATTTTGTATATTTATTATAAAACAAATTTAATTATTTTATATGTTTTTTTGTATATATATTTTTATTCATATATGCGTTATTATATGGGTATTTTGCATCTTTATTTTCATACAAATTTACACTATTTTATTGATATTCTGTTTATTTATTTTGATATTTATTTGATATTTATTTGTTTATTTATTTTAATACAAATTTAATTATTTTATATATTTTTTTGTATATATATTTTTATTCATATATGTGTTATTATATGGGTATTTTGCATCTTTATTTTCATACAAATTCACATTATTTTATTGATATTCAGTGTATATATATTTTATACATATTTAAATTATTTAATGTATATTTTGTATATATATTTTATCCAAATGTACGTTATTTTATGTGTATTTGTTAATATATTTTCATACAAATTTACATTATTTTATGTGTGATATATTTTTATAGAAATTTACGTTTTTTTATGTGTATTCGTATATATATTTTGAAACAAATTTACATTGTTTTATGAGTGTTTTGCATATCTATTTCAATACAAATTTACCATATTGTATGTGCATTTTGTATATTTATTTTAATACAAATTTAATTATTTGATGTGTATTTTTGTATATATATTTTTATAAAAAATGCGTTATCTTATGGGTATTTTGCATCTTAATTATCATACAAATTTACATTATTTTATTAATATTCTGTGTATTTATTTTGATACGATTTTACAGTGTTCTATATAAATCAACAAATGTATTTTGTATACATTTTATTTTACATATTTACATTATTTAATGTGCAATTTCTATAGATATTTGATACAAATATACGTTACTTTATGTCTATTTGCTTATATATTTTCACACAAATTTACATTATTTTATGTGTATTTTGTATATGCATTTCAATATAAATTTACCAAATTCTATGTGTATTTGGATATCTATTTTCATACAAATTGAAATTATTTTTGTGTATTTTTGTATTTATTTTTATACAAATTTTAGTTCTTTTATATATTATTTTGTATATTTATTTTCCTACATATATACATTCTTTTATTGAAATTTAGTTTATTGAATTTGATACGAATTTACCTTTTTTTAGGTGTATTTTGTATATTTATTTTCATAGAAATTTACGTTATTTTGTATATATTTTTTTTTACATATTTACATTATTTAATGTGCATTTTCTATAGATATTTTATACAAATATACGTTACTTTATGTCTATTTGTTTATATATTCTCATACAAATTTACATTATTTTATGTGTATTTTGTATATGTATTTCAATATAAATTTACCTAATTTTATGTGTATTTTGTATATCTATTTTCATACAAATTGAAATTATTTTTGTGTATTTTTGTATTTATTTTTATAAAATTTTAGTTATTTTATATATTATTTTGTATATTTATTTTCCTACATATATACATTCTTTTATTGAAATTGCATATCTATTTCAATAGAAATTTAGCTTATTGTATGTGCATTTTGTGTATTTATTTTAATACAAATTTAATTATTTTATGTGTATTTTTGTATATATATTTTATCATTCATATATGCGTTATTTTATGGGTATTTTGCATCTTTATTTTCTTAGAAATTTGCATTATTTTATTGATATTCTGCTCATTTATTTTGATACGATTTGACATTATTCTATGTGTATTTTGTATATATTTTTCATACAAATTTACGTTATTTTAAGTGTATTTGTTTATATATTTTATGGGTATTTTGTATATATTTCAAAAGAAATTTACCAAGTTTTATGTGTATTTTGTGTATCTATTTTCATACAAACTCAAATTATTTCTGGGTATTTTTGTATATATATTAATACAATTTTTTTTTTTTTTTTTTTTTTACGTTGCTGCCTATTGCGCCGGTAGGCATCTTCCCGGTGGGGCCTGATGGTCGGCCGAAGGCTTCTTCCAGGTGGGGCCTGATGGTCGGCCCAGCCCGTTCTGGCGCAGGCGAGTGTTATATAGTGGCGCCATCTTGCATTGGCTCATGCTGCCCCCCGGAACTCGTTCTTGATTCGCTTGGACGGCTTCCTCTAGAGTCCGGGTTGATGGGTGGTCTTCAGGACAGCATGTGGGTAGTTTTAAGCCACTCGGCGGTGACCGAAAAATCCGAGTTGGTAGCGTGGGGATTCGAACCCGCGTCGTCCATCACGCGGTGAATGTGGGCCCAGTACGCTACCAGCTCGGCCACCGCCTACCCTACAGTTATTTTGTGTATTTTGTAGATTTATTTTCATTGAAATATATATATATATATATATATATATATATATATATATATATATATATATATATATATATATATATATATATATATATATATACAAAATACACCTAAAAAAAGGTGAATTCGTATCAAATTCAATAAACTAAATTTCAATAAAAGAATGTATATATGTAGGAAAATAAATATACAAAATAATATATAAAATAACTAAAATTTGTATAAAAATATATACAAAAATACACAAAAATAATTTCAATTTGTATGAAAATAGATATACAAAATACTCATAAAATTTGGTAAATTTGTATTGAAATACATATACAAAATACACATAAAACAATGTAAATTTGTATGAAAATATATAAACAAATAGACATAAAGTAACGTTTATTTGTATAAAATATCAATAGACAATGCACATTAAATAATGTAAATATGTAAAATAAAATGTATACAAAATACATTTGTTGATTTATATAGATCACTGTAAAATCGTATCAAAATAAATACACAGAATATCAATAAAATAATGTAAATTTGTATGAAAATTAAGATGCAAAATACCCATAAAATAACGCATTTTTTATAAAAATATATATACAAAAATACACATCAAATAATTAGATTTGTATTAAAATAAATACACAAAATGCACATACAATATGGTAAATTTGTATTGAAATAGATATGCAAAACACACATAAAACAATGTAAATTTGTTTCAAAATATATATACGAATACACATAAAAAAACGTAAATATCTATAAAAATATATATAAAAAATACACATAAAATGATGTAAACACATATAAAAATATATATACAAAATACAGAGAAAATAATGTAAATTCGTACCAAAATAAATAAACAAAATACCAATAGAAGAATGAATTTTTTTGAAAATAAATAAACAAAATACACATAAAATAAAGTAAATTTGTAAAAATCTATATACAAAAATACACAAAAGTAATATAAATTTGTATGAAAATAGATATACAAAATATACATAAAATAAACTAAATTTGTATTGAAATATATATACAAAATACATAAAATAATGTAAATTTGTATCAAAATATTTAAACAAATACGCATAAAAAAACGTAAATTTGTTTTAAAATATATAAACAAAATACACATTAAATAATGAAAATACGTATACAAAATATATACAAAATACACATATAATAATATAAATTCGTATCAAAATACATAAACAAAATACCAATAAAAATATGTAAATTTGTATGAAAAAATATATACAAAATATACATAAAATAACGCAAATTTTATAAAAATATATGTAGAAAAATGCACATAAAATAATTTAAATTTGTATGAAAATAAATAAACAAAATACACATAAAATAAGGCAAATTTGTAGTAAAAACAGTACAGAATACACTTAAAATAAAGTAAACTTGTATAAAAAAACACACAAATGCACATGAAATGAAGTAAAATTGTATAAAAAATATATATACAAAGCACTCATTAAATAATGTAAATGCGTATAAAAACATGTATAGAAAATACACATGAAATAATCTAAATTCGTATCGAAATAAATTAACAAAATACCGATAAAATAAAGTAATTTTGAGTGAAAATATATGTAGAAAATACACATAATAAAATATACAAATAAATATATACACATAAAATAATTTAAATCTGAATGAAAATAAATATAAAATAAACATGAAATAAGGCAAATTTTAAATATATACATATATACAAATACACATAAAATAATGTAAATTTGTATCAAAATATATATACAAAATACACGTAAATAAAATATTATACAAAATATATATAAATATAATTAATGTAATATGTTTAAAATATTCACAAATTACATACAAAACAATGTAAATTCGTATCAAAATAAATCAACAAAATACTAATAAAATAATACATATTTAAATAAATTAAATTTACAAAATACACATAATATAACTAATTTATATTAAAAATCTATAAAAACAAATATAATAAAAATTTAGGAAATAGATATATACAAATAACAAAATAAATTAAATTTTTTTTGTAAATATACGGATATACAAAATACTCATAAAATATTGTAAATTTCTATCAAAATATATAAAGAAATAAACAATAAAATAACGTAAATTTTAATGAAAATATATATACAAAATACACATAAAATAATGTAAATTCGTATCCAAATAAATGAACAAAATTCCAATAAAAGAATGTTTATTTGTAGGAAAATATATATACAAAATACAAATAAAATAACAAAAATTTGTATAAAAATATATGCAAAAATACACAGATATAATTTTTTTTAAATAGATATGCAAAATACACATAAAATCATGCAAATTTGTATTGAAATACATACACAAAATACACATAAAATAATGTAAATTTGTATGAAAATATATAAACAAATACACATAAAATAACGAAAATCTGCATAGAATATATATTGAAAATATACAATAAATAATGTAAATATGTATAAAAATATATATACAAAATACACATAGAATAATGTAAAATCGTATCAAAATAAATACACAGAATATCAATAAAATAATGTAAATTTGTATGAAAATAAAGCTGCAAAATACCCATAAAATAAAGCATTTTTTTTTTAAATACACATAGAATAATTAAATTTGTATCAAAATTAATATACAAAATGCACATACAGTAAGGTAAATTTGTATTGAAAAAATATGAAAAATACACATAAATTTGTTTCAAAATATATATACGAATACACATAAAATATCGTAGATTTCTATAGAAATATATATACAAAATACACATGAAATGATGTAGATACGTATAAAAAAATATATATATAAAAAATACACATTAAATAATGTAAGTTTGTGTCAAAATAAATAAACAAAATATCAATAAAAGAATGTGTATTTTTATGAAAATAGATATACAAAATACACATAAATTAACCTAAATTTGTATAAAACTATATACAAAAATACACAAAAATAATTTAAATTTATATGAAAATAAATATAGAAAATACACATGAAGTTAGGTAAATTTGTATTGAAATACATATAAAAAATACACATAAAATAATAATTAAATTTGAATGAAAATATATAATCAAATGCACTTAAAATAACGTAAATCTGTATAAAATATATATACAAAATACACATTAGATAATGTAAATATGCATAAAAAAATATATAACAAAACACAAATAGAATAATGTAAAATCGTATCAAAATAAATACACAGAATGTTAATAAAATAATGTAAATTTGTATGAATATTAAGATGCAAAATTCCCATAAAATAACGCATTTTTTTTATGAAAATATATATACCAATATACACATAAAATATTTGAATTTATATTAAAATAAATATACAAAATGGACATTCAATAAGGTAAATTTGTAATGAAATAGATATGCAAAATACATATAAAACAATGTAAATTTGTTTCAAAATGTATATACGAAAACACATAAAATAACGTAAATTTCTATGAAAATATATATAAAAACTACTCATAAAATGATGTAATTACGTATAAAAATATATATACAAAATACACCTAAAATAAGGTAAATTCGTATCAAATTCAATAAACTAAATTTCAATAAAAGAATGTATATATATAGGAAGATAAATATACAAAATAATATATAAAATAACTAAAATTTGTATAAAAATACATACAAAAATACACACAAAAAAATTTCAATTTGTATGAAAATAGATATACAAAGTACACATAAATTAGATAAATTTGTATTGAAATACATATACAAAATACATATAAAATAATGTATATTTGTATGAAAATATATAAACAAATAGACATAAAGTAACGTATATTTGTATATAATATAAATAGAAAATGCACATTAAATAATAATGTAAATATAAATAAAATATATATACAAAATACACATAAAATAATGTAAATACGTATAAAATATATATACAAAATAAACATAAAATAATGTAAATCGTACCAAAATAAATAAACAAAAAATAAAAATGTGAATTTGTATGAAAATAAATATACAAAATACATATGAAAATAACATAGATTTGTATAAAACTATATACAAAAATACACAAAAGTAATTTAAATTTGTATGAAAATAGATATTCAAAATATACATAGAATAAACTAAATTTGTATTGAAATATATATACAAAATACATAAAATAATGTAAATTGTATCAAAATACACATAAATAACGTAAATTTGATTTAAAATATATAAACAAAATACAAACTAAACAATGAAAATACGTATACAAAATATATACAAAATTCACATATAATAATGTAAATTCGTATCAAAATACATAAACAAAATACCAATGGAAAAAATGTAAGTTTGTATGAAAAATATATACAAAATACACATAAAATAACGCACATTTCAATAAAAATATAAGTACAAAAATGCACATAAAATAATATAAATTTTTATGAAAATAAATAAACAAAATATATAAAATAAGGCAAATTTATAGTTAAAAAGTACAGAATACACTTAAAATAATGTAAATTTGTATAAAAAAACAACACAAAAGCACATAAAATGAATTAAAATTGTATAAAAATATATATACAAAAAACACATTAAATTATTTAAATGCGTATGAAAATATGTATAGAAAATACACATGAAATAATCAAAATTCGTATCGAAATAAATGTACAAAATAACGATAAAATAATGTAATTTTGAATGAAAATATATATAGAAAATACACATATAAGAAATTATACAAATAAATATATACACATAAAAAAAAAAATTTGAATGAAAATAAATATAAAAATAAACATAAAATTAGGCAAATTTGTAATGAAATATATATACAAAATACACATAAAATAATGTAGAATTGTATCAAAATATATATACAAATAAACGTAAAATAACATAAATTTGTATTAAATATATATACAAAATACACATAAAATAATGTAAATACGTATAAAAATATATATATAAAAAAGAAATTCGTGTCAAAATAAATAAACAAAGCACATAAAATAATGTAATTCTGTATGAAAAATATATACAAAATACACATAAAATAATGTAAATTTGTATCAAAATATATATACAAAATACACATAAAATAATGTTAATACGTATAAAAATATATATACAAAGAACACATAAAATAATGTAAATTCGTATCAAAATAAATAAACAAAATACCCATAAAATAATGTAAATTTGTGTGAAAATAAATCTACAAAATACACATAACATAACTAAAATTTGCATGAAAATATATACAAAAATACCCAGAAATAATCTAAATTTGTATGAAAATAGATAAACAAAATAAACATTAAATTAGGTAAATCAATATTGAAATATATATACAAAAAACACATAAAATAATGTGAATTTGTATCAAAATATATAAACAAATACTCATAAAATACCGTAAATTTGTATGAAACAATATATACAAAATGCAGTTCAAATAATGTAAATATGTATGAAGAATATATACAAAATACACATAGAATAATTTATCAAAATAAATAAACAGAATATCAATAAAATAATGTAAATTTGTATGAAAATAAAGATGCAAAATACCCATAAAATAACGCATATTTGTTTAAAATGCACATTACATAATTAAATTTGTATGAAAATATATACAAAATGCACATAAATATATGTAAATTTCTATTGAAATAGATATAAAATACATAAAATAATGTAAATTTATCAAAATATATATACGAATACACATAAAATAACGTAAATTTCTTTGAAAATATATACAAAATACACCTAAAATAATGTAAATTCGTATCAAAATAAATCAACAAAATTCCAATAAAATATATATAATTGTAGAAAAATAAATATACAAAATGCACATAAAATAAGAAAAATTTGTATAAAAAATATACAAAAATACATAAATAATTTAAATTTGTATGAAAATAGATACAAAATGAATATAAATATTAAATTTGTATATATATATATATATATATATATATATATATATATATATATATATATATATATATATATATATATATATATATATAAATATATATATATATATATATATATATATATATATATATATATATATATACAACATAAAACAATGTAAATTAGTATAAAATATATATACAAAATACAAATTAAATGATGTAAAATCATATCAAAATAGATAAACAAAATAGCCATAAAGGAAAGTGTATTTGTTTGAAAATAAATATACAAAATACACATAAAATAACGTCAATTTGTATAAAACTATATACAAAAAATACACAGCAATAGTTTAAATTTGTATGAAAATAAATATACAAAATAAAAATAAAATAACTTAAATTTGTATTCAAATAAATATACAAAAATGCAAATACAATAAATTAAATTTGAATTGAAATAGATATGCAAAATAAACATAAAATATGTAAATTTGTATCAAAATATACTAATATACATAAAATAACGTAAATTTTTATTAAAATATATATACAAAATACACATAAAATGATGTAAATACGTATAAAAATATATACAAAATACACCTAAAATAATGTAAATTCGTATCAAAATAAATAAACAAAATTCCAATAAAAGAATGTATATTTGTGGAACAATGAATATACAAAATACACATTAAATAACTAAAATGTGTATAAAAATCTATACAAAAATACCCAGAAATAATTAAAATTCGCATGAAAATAGATATACATAATACACATGAAATTAGTTAAATCTGTATTGAAATACACATACAAAAAACACAAAAAATAATGTAAATTTGTATGAAAATGTAGAAACAAATACACACAAAAAAACCTAAATTTCAATAAAATATATATACAAAATAAACATTAAATAATGTAAACATGTATAAAAAAACATGTACAAAATACACATTCAATAATGTAAAATCATATCAAAATAAATACACAGAATATCAATAAGATAATGTAAATTTGTATGAAAATAAAGATGCAAAATACCCTTAAAATAACGAATATTTGTATAAAAATATATATACAAAAATACACATCAAACAATTAAATTTGTATTAAGGTAAATCTTCAAAATGCACTTACAATAAGGTAAATTTGTATTGAAATAGATATGCAAAATACACATAAAATAATGTAAATTTGTATCAAAATATATATACGAATACACAGAAAAAAACGTAAATTTCTATGAAAATATATATACAAAATACACATAAAATGATATAAATACGTATAAAATATATATACACAAAATACACCTTAAATGATGTAAATTCGTATCAAAATAAATAAACAAAATTCCAATAAAAGAATGTATATTTGTTGGAAAATAAATATACAAAATACACATAAAATAACTAAAATTTAGAGAAATATTTACAAAATACGCACAAATAATTTTAATTTATATAAGAATAGATATACAAAATACACATAAAATTAAATAAATTTGTATTGAAATACATATACAAAATACACATAAAATAATGTAAATTTCTATGAAAATATATAAACAAATACACATGAAATAACGTAAATTTGGATAAAATATATATACAAAATACACATTAAATAATATAAATATGTATAAAAAAGATACACAAAATACAAATCGAATAATGTAAAATCCTATCAAAATAAATACACAGAATGTCAATAAAATAATATAAATTTGTATGAAAATAAAGATGCAAAATACCTATAAAAAAAAACGCATATTTTAAAAAAAAATATATATACAAAAGTACACATAAAAATAAATTTTAAATTTGTATTGAAATAGATATGAAAAATACACATGAAATAATGTAAATTTGTATCAAAATATATATACGAATACACATAAAATAACGTAAATTTATATGAAAATATATATAACAAATACACATAAAATAATGTAAAAATGTATAAAAATATATTGAGAGAAAATACACATAAAATAAAGTAAATTCGTACCAAAAGAAATAAACAAAATACCAATAAAAGAATGCGTATTTGTATGAAAATAAATATACAAAATACACATAAGATAACGCAAATTTGTTTAAAACTATATACAAAAAATACACAAAATTAATTTAAATATGTATGAAAATAAATATACAAAATAAACATAAAATAAGATAAATTTGATTTCAAATATATATACAAAAAGATAAAATAATGTAAATTTGTATCGAAATATTGAAACAAAAACACATAAAATAACGTAAATTTGTATAAAAATATATAAATAAAATACACATTAAATAATGTTAATACATATAAAAAATATATTTAAAATACACATATCATAATGTAAATTCGTATCAAAATAAATAGACAAAATACCAAAAAAATAATGTAAATTTGTATGAAAAAAATATATACAAAATACACATAAAATGACACAAATTTCTAAAAAAAATATATGTACAAAAATGCACATAAAATAAATTAATTTTGTATGAAAATAAATATACAAATATACTCATATTCATTATTATTTTATTTGTATTTAAAAAAAACACAAACGCACATAAAATAAAGTAAATTTGTTTAAAAAATAGATATACAAAACACACATTAAATAATGTAAATGCGTATAAAAATATGTATACATATTACATATGAAATAATGTAAGTTCGTATCGAAATAAATAAACAAAATACCAATAAAATAATATAATTTTCAATGAAAATATATATAGAATATACACATGAAATAACGTAAATACAAATACAGATATACACATAAAATAATTTAAATTTGTATAAAAATAAATATACAAAATACATATAAATTTGTAAATTTCCATAAAAAAAAATAAAATATATATATATATATATATATATATATATATATATATATATATATATATATATATATATATATATATATATATATATATATATATATATATATATATATATATATATATATATATATATATATATATATATATATATATATATATATATATATATATATATATATATATATATATATATATATATCAAAAAAATACAATAAAATTAAATAAATTTGAGTGAAAATAAATCTACAAAATACACATAAGATAACTAAAATTTGTATTAAAATATATACAAAATAGCTCAAAAATATTTTAAATTTGTATGAAAATAGATATACAAAATACATTTAAACTAGGTAAACTTGGTGTGAAATATATTTACTAAATACCCATAAAATATTGTAAATTTACATCAAAATATATAAAAAACACACATAAAATAACGTAAATATGTGTAAAAATATATATTCAAAATATACTTTAAATAATGTAAAAATGTATAAATAGTATATACAAAATACACATAGAATAATGTAAAATCGTATCAAAATAAATAAACAAAATATCAGTAAATTAATGTAAATTTGTATAAAAAGAAAGATCCAAAATATCCATAAAATTCCGCATATTTTTATAAAAATATATATACAAAAATACTCATGAAATAATTAAATTTGTATTAAAATAAATATACAAAATGCACACACAATAAAATAAATTTGTATTGAAATAGATATGCAAAATACATGTAAAATAATGTATATTTGTATCGAAATATATATTGGAATACTCATAAAATAACGCAAATTTCTATAAAAATAAATATACAAAATACACATAAAATGATGTAATACGTATAAAAATATATATAAACAAAATACATCTAAAATAATGTAAATTCGTATCAAAATAAATCAACAAAATTCCAATATGAGAATGTATATATGTAGGAAAATAAATATAAAAAATACACAGCAAATATCTAAAATTTGTGTAAAAATATATACACAAATACACAAAAAATAATCTAAATATGTATAAAAATAGATACTCAAAATACACATAAAAATTAGGTAAATTTGTTTTGAAACACATATACAAAATACACATAGAATAATGTAAATTTGTATGAAAATATATAAACATATATACATAAAATAACGTAAATTTGTATAATATATATATATATATATATATATATATATATATATATATATATATATATATATATATATATATATATATATATATATATATATATATATATATATATATATATATATATATATATATATATATATTCAAAATACATATAGAATAATGTAAAATCGTATGAAAATAAATACATGATAAAATAAAATAATTAGATTTGTATGAAAATGAAGATGCGAAATACCCTTAAAATACCGCATCTTCTTTACATCTCCGCCTATTGCTGTGCGCGCCCGAGCTAGGCTTGGCTGGCTGGGATGTGTTCGCAGCAGTTCGTCATGGCGCAGGCAAGTGTTTATAGTGGCGCCATTTTCTCTTATATACAAAAATACACATAAAATTATTTATTTTGTATCAAAATAAATATACAAAATGCACATACAATAAGGTAAATTTGTTATAAAATAAATAATATGCAAAATAAACATATAACAATGTAGATTTCTTTCAAAATAAATATACGAATACACATAAAATAACTTAATTTTTTATAAATAAATGTATTCAAAATACACTTAAAATTAAGTAAATACGTATAAAAATATATATACAAAATAAAATAATGTAAAATAATGTAGATTCGTTTCAAAATAAATAAACAAAATACCAATTAAAGATTATATATTTGTATGAAATTAAATATACAAAATACACATAAAATAACGTAAATTTGTATAAAACTATATACAAAAATACACAAAATTAATTTAAATTTGTATGTAAATAAATTTACAAAATACACATAAAATAAGCTAAATTTGAATTGAAATATATATACAAAATACATAAAATAATGTAAATTTGTAGCAAAATATTTAAACGAATACAATTAAGATAATGTAAATTTGTATAAAATATATAAACAAAATACACATTAAATAATGTAAAAACGTATACAAAATATATACAAAATACACATATAATAATGTAAATTCTTATCAAAATAAATAAAGAAAATACCAATAAAACAATGTAAATTTGTATGAAAAAAATATATACAAAAAACACATAAAATATCTCAAATTTCTATAAAAATAAGTGTACAAAAATGCACAAAAAATAATTTAATTTTGTATGGAAATAAATTTACAAAATAGACATAAAATAAGGCAAACTCTTATTAAAAAAAATATAGGATACATATAAAATAATGTAAATTTGTGTAAAAAAAACAACACAAATGCACATGAGATAAAGTAAAATTTTATAAAAATATATATACAAAACACATATTAAATAATGTAAATGCGTCTCAAAATATGTATACGAATAGTCGGAAATACACATGAAATAATCTAAATTCTTATCGAAATAAACAAACAAAATACCAATAAAATAATGTAAATATGAATGAAAATATATATACAAAATACACATAAAATAACGTAAATACAAACACATATATCTACATAAAATAGGTTAAATTTGAATGAAAATATATATACAAAATAAATATAAAATAAGTTAAATTTGTAATGAAATATAAATGTAAAATACACATAAAATAATGTAAATTTGTAACAAAATATATATACAAATATATATATATATATATATATATATATATATATATATATATATATATATATAGATATATATATATATATATATATATATATATATATATATATATATATATATATATATATATATATATATATATATATATATATATATATATATATATATATATATATATATATATATATATATATAATATAAATTTGTGAGAAAATAAATTTCCAAAATAAACGTAACATAACTAAAATTTGTATTAAAATCTACACAAAAATACACAGTAATAATTTAAATTTGTATGAAAATAGATATACAAAATATACATAAAATTACGTAAATTTGTTTTGAAAAATATATACAAAATAGCCATTGAATATTGTAAATTTGTATCAAAATATATAAACAAATGCACATAAAATAGCATATAATTTTATAAAAAATATATATACAAAATATACATCAAATAATGTAAATTTTTGTAAAAAAATATATACAAAATACATATAGAATAATGTAAAATCTTATCAAAATATATACACAGATTATCAATAAAATATAGTAAATTTGTATGAAAATAAAGACTCAAAATATCTATAAAATAACGCATATTTGTATACAAATATATATATACTAAAATACACATAAAGTAAATAGATTTGCATTAAAATAAATATACAAAATGCACATAAAATAAGGTAAATTTGTATTGAAATAGATATGCAAATTACACATGAAATAATGTAAATTTGTATCAATATATATAAACGAAAACACATAAAATAACGTAAATTTCTATGAAAATATATATACAAAATACACGTAAAATGATGTAAATACGTATAAAAATATATATATACAAAATACACCTAAAATAATGTAAACTCGTATCAAAATTAATATACTAAATTGTAGGAAAATAAATATACAAAATACACATAAAATAACAGAAAAAAATTATAAAAATATATACAAAAATACACAAAAATAATTTGAATTTGAATGAAAATAAATATACAAAATACACATAAAATTAGGTAAATTTGTATTGAAATACATATACAACGTACATATAAAATCATGTAAATTTGTACAAAAATATATAAACAAATTCAGATAAAATATCGTAAATTTGTATAAAATATGTATACAAAATACACATTAAATAATGTAAACATGTATAAAAAAATATATACAAAATACATTTAGAATAATGTAAAATCGCATCAAAATAAATACACAGAATATCAACAAAATAATGTAAATCTGTATGAAATTAAAGATGCAAAATATCCATAAAAAAACGCATATTTTGATAAAAATATATATACAAAAATACACATAAAATAATTAAATTTGTATGAAAATGAATATACAAAATGCATATAAAATAAAGTAAATTTGTATTGAAATAGATACGGAAAATACACATCAAACAGTGTAAATTTGTTTCAAAATATATAATTGAATACAGATAAATTAACGTCGATTTCTATAAAAATATATATACAAAATACACGTAAAATGATGTAAATACGTATAAAAATATATATTCAAAATACACATAAAATAATATAACTTCGTATCAAAATAAATAAGCAAAATACCAATAAAAGAATGTGTATTTGTATGAAAATAAATATACAAAATACACATGAAATAACGTAAATCTGAATAAAACTATAATCAAAAATACACATAAGTAATTTAAATTTGAATGAAAATAGATATACAAAATACATATAAATTAATCTAAATTTGAGTTGAAATATATACATATACAAAATACATAAAATAATGTAAATTTGTATAAAATATTTACACACACATAAAATAACGTAAATTTGTATAAAAATATATAAACAAAATACACATTAAATAATGTAAATACGCATAAAAAATATATACAAAATACCCATATAATAATATAGATTCGTACCAAAATAAATAAACAAAATACCAATAAATAATGTAAATTTATATGAAAAAATATATACAAAATACCTATAAAATAACGCAAATCTCTATAAAAATATATGTAAAGAAATGCACATAAGATAATTTAAATTTGTATGAAGATAAATATACAAAATACACATAAAATAATGTAAATTTGTAAAAAAAAAAAAAATGCACATAGAAAAAAGTAAATTTGTATAAAAATATATATACAAAACAGTCAGTAAATAAAGTAAATGCGAATAAAAGTATGTATAATATATACACATGAAATAATCTAATTTCGTATCGAAATAAATGAAAAAAAATACCAATAAAATAATATAAATTTGATTGAGAATATATATACAAAATACATATAAAATAACGTAAACACAAATACATATATACATATAAAATAATTTAAATTTGAATGAAAATAAATATAGAAAATAAACATAAAATAAAGTAAATTTGTAATGAAATATATATACAAAATACATAAAAAATAATGTAAATTTGTATCAAAATATATATACAAAAAAACATAAAATAACATAAATTTGTATAAAAGTATATATACAAAATACACATTAAATAATGTAAATACGTAGAAAAATACATATACAAAGTACACATAAAATAATGTAAATTTCTAAAAAATTCAATCAACAAAATACCGATAAAATAATATAAATTTGCGAGAGAATAAATTTACAAAATCAACATAACATAACTAACATTTGTTTTAAAATCTATACAAAAATATACAGTAATAATTTAAATTTGTATAAAAATACATATACAAAATACACATAAAATTATGTAAATTTCTTTTGAAATACATATACAACATACAAATAAAATCATGTAAATTTGTATCAAAATATATAAACAAATACAAATAAATAACGTAAATTTGTATAAAAATATATATACCAAATATACATAAAATAATGTAAATATGTATAAAAATATATACAAAATACACATAGAATAATGTAAAATCGAATGTAAATAAATAAACAGAATATCAATAAAATAATGTAAATTTGTATGAAAATGAAGATGCAAAATACATATATATATATATATATATATATATATATATATATATATATATATATATATATATATATATATATATATATATATATATATATATATATATATATACAAAAATATATACAAAATACACATTAAATTAGGTAAATTTGTATCGTAATACATATACAAAATACACATAAAATAATGTAAATTTTTATGAAAATGTATAAACAAATACACATAAAATAACGTAAACTTGTATAAAAATATATAAACAAAATAGACATTAAGAAATGTAAATACGTATAAAACATATATAAAAAAAATACACATATAATAATGTAAACTAGTATCAAAATAAATAAACAAAATACCAATAAAATAATGTAAATTTGAATGGAAAAATATATACAAAATTTATATAAAATAACGCAAATTTCTATAAAAGTATATGTACAAAAATGCATTTAAATTTGTATGAAATAAATATACAAAATACACATAAATAAGGCCAATTTGTATTAAAAAATACATTATACTTATAAAATAATGTAAATTTGTACTAAAAAACAACACAAATGCATATAAAATAAAGTAAATTTGAATAAAAATATATATACAAAATACACATTAAATAATCTAAATGCGTATAAAAATATGTTTACAAAATACATATGAAATAATAATAAAATCAGGTAGATTTGTATTGAAATACATATGCAAAATACACAAAAAATAATATAAATTTGCATAAAAATATATAAACAAATACACATAAAATAACGTAAATTTGTATAAAATATATATACAAAATACACATTAAATAATGTAAATATGTATACAAAAATATATACAAAATACACATAGAATAATGTAGAATCGTAGCAAGATAAATACACAGAATATTAATAAAATAATGTAAATTTCTTAAAAATAAAGATGCAAAATGCCCAAAAAATAATGCATATTTTTTTTTAAATATATATTCAAAAATACACATAATATAATTAAATTTGTATTAAAAAAAATATACAAAATGCACATACGATAAGGTAAATTTGTATTTAATAGATATGCAAAATAAACATAAAACAATGTAAATTTGTTTCAAAATATATTTACGAATACACATAAAATAACGTAAGTTTCTATAAAAATATATATACAAAATACACATAAAACAATGTAAATTCGTACCAAAATAAATAAACAAAATACACATAAGATAACGTAAATTTGTATAAAACTATATACAAAAATACACAGAAGTAGTTTAAATTTGTTTGATAATAGATATACAATAAAAAAAAAGCTAAATTTTAAATGAAATATATATACAAAATGCATAGAATAATGTAAATATGTATTAAAATATTCAAACAAATACACATAAAATAACGTAAATTTGTATAAAAATATATAAACAAAATACACATTAAATAATGTAAATGCGTATAAAAAATGTATACAAAATACACATATATTAATGTAAATTCGTATCAACATAAATAGACAAAGTACAAATAAAATAATGTAAATTTGTATGAAAAAATATATAAAAAATACAAATAAAATTACCCAAATTTCTATAAAAAATATATGTACAAAAATGCACTTTAAACAATTAAAATTTGTATGAAAATAAATATACAAAATACACATAAAATATGGCAAATTTGTATTAAAAAATACAGAATACATATAAAATAGCTAAATTTGTATAAATAAACAACACAAATGCATATAAAATAAAATAAATCTATATAAAATTATACATATATAAAACACATATTACATAATTTAAATGCGTATAAAAATATGTATACAAAATACATTTGAAATAATCTAAATTCGTATCGAAATAAATAAACAAAATACCTATAAAATAATGTAGTTTTGAATGAAAATATATATAGAAAATACACATAAAGTAACGTAAATACAAATACAAATATATACATAAAATAATTTATATTTTAATGAAAATAAATATACAAAATAAACATAAAATAAGATAAATTGGTAATGAAATATATATACAAAATACACATAAAGTAACCAAAATTTGTATGAAAATACAAACATAAATATGTATAAAAATATATATTTAAAATACACATTAAATAATGTAAAAACGTATAAAAAAAAATATATATATATATATATATATATATATATATATATATATATATATATATATATATATATATATATATATATATATATATATATATATATATATATATATATATATATATATATATATATATATATATATATACAAGGTACACATAAAATAATGTAAATTCGTATCAAAATAACTCAGCAAAATGCAAGTAAAATAATATAAATTTGTGTGAAAATAAATTTACAAAACACACATAACATAACTAAAATTTGTATTAATATATATACAAAAATACCCAGAAATAATTTAAATTTGTATGAAAATAGATATACAAAATACACATAAAATTAGGAAAATTTGTTTTGAAATATATATACAAAATGCCCATAAAATATTGTAAATTTGTATCAAAATATATAAACAAATATACATAAAACAACTTAAATTTGTATAAATTATATATTCAAAATATACATTAAATAATGTAAATATGTATAAAAAATTATATACAAAACACACATAGAATAATGTAAAATCGTATTAAAATTGATAAACAGAATATCAATAAAATTATGTAAATTTATATGAAAATAAAGATGCAAAATACAAATAAAATAACGCATATTTTTATAAAAAATATATATGCAAAAATACACATAAAATAATTAAATTTTTATTAAAATACATATACAAAATGCACATACAATAAGGTAAATTTGTATTGAAATAGATATGCAAAATACACATAAAATAAAGTAAATTTGTATCAAAATATATATACGAATACACATAAAATAGCGTAAATTTCTATGAAAATATATATAAAAAATACACATAAAATGATGTAAATACATTTAAAAGTATATATATAAAATACATCTAAGATAATGTAAATTCGTATCAAAATAAATAAACAAAATTCCAATAAAAGAATGTTTATTTGTAGGAAAATAAATATACAAAATACACATCAAAAAACTAAAATTTGTATAAAAATATATACAAAAATACACAAAAATAGTTTCAATTTGTATGAAAACTAGATATACAATGTAACGGGGTACCGGGGGGCGTTTAAAGGGCGTTGATTAAGACTTCAGCTTCCGTAAGGCGATTATATTCTTAGCCTATATGTACAAGGAGCGTCGGAGCGAGAGCGACTGCCGTTGTTTGTCAGTCGGACTCTCGTGAAGGAGTGACGAGTTACAGGTTGAAAAATAATTGTTACAATTGGTCACGTATGTCAAGGTGACTTTCAAGCTTGATGAAATGCTTTGTATACAAACTGAGACGGTAAACACTGACGGACGACATTCCTATAAGGTGGCGTGATCTATCTGCCGTGGTTTTTTTTCCATTGACAATTGTATGCCTAATTCGTGGTGATACTAAATAATAATAATAATAATAATAATAATAATAATAATAATAATAATAATACATTGATATCCTACTATAACACTGTATCGCGACCACGCGATATACAAAAATCTAACTAGCAGTCTAGTTACCATTAACATACATAGTGGGAGTTTGTTAAGCAGATTGCCTATGATACAATTACATTAAAACACTGGCTATGTAAGAACATATGTGTAGTCATAATATAAATAGGGAGAGGTAAAACACAACGTCTGTGACATGAAACATAAGAAATCTCTCAAAAGATAAATATAAGGACACATGTATAAGAAGCTATCAGCTGGCATAGTTACAGACAATGAAACGTTCATCTAGCTCCTAAAAAAATAGTAGTGAAACATACAGTAGTGAAACATTGTACAATGTTAAGTATAGGAGCAGGGGAATGCCAGGTTTCTGTTATCAGACTTGCTTGAGAAAAGGAAAAACTACCTTGCCAGTGGCCTCCCTGCATCCAGTCGCCGTGTCTGCACGACCAAATAGTCGTGCAGGACAGAGTTCCTCCTAATAAGGTAGCACATGACGACGAGACTGACGAACATCAGAAACATTGGTTTCAAAAAGTCCAGGGTACAAGTAGGGGATGTGCAAGTATTCAGGCAGCGTTTCCTTCAGGGTTTCCGCAAAATCTGTTTTGTTTGCGAAAGACAATGAATTAAGGGAATTAGTCACATAAGAGATGCTGGAGAAGTGAATGTTATCGAGAGACCGTAGAGGAAACACTCGATGGGAAATATTGGCCGTGAAAACCAGACGGATCCGGGACGGGTACGTTGTTATGTTAGTGGAGCGGATATAGCATGCTTCCGCTATGGCATAGTGACCAGTAACCCGTTGATAAGTGGTACCCTCCGGGCAGATGACTGATACATAGAAGGACTGAGGGAAATAGAAATAATGCAGACCCTGAAAGTTCTTATGGAAAACAGGTGTTGGTGGTAGCTGCTTGTAAGGGCACAGGGAAAGAGCGTCAGACGCGTTCACGCGGGTGAGGGCGATCTCGCATACCCCTCCCCGAACTGGTAGGAAGGCAAAGAGAGACGCAGAGCAATAGAATCGCCTGAAGACCGTCTCCTTGCAATATTGCAAGAGTGAGTAGCTACCCGTTGAATACAGAGCGAAATCCTTCGCGATTAGAACAAGAGACGGGGACGTGTCCAGGGCTAACACACTGTCCTTAGCTGAAAAAGGGAACGGGACAATTTCGTGTGCCTCAAACACGTCCGCCGTCTGAAATGGAACATGAATGATTATGGCATCGGGGGTGAGGCTGGACTCAATCAAGGGGTAAAAATATTGACTCATGTCTGGGGTGAATAAAGGTGTGAGGCTATAATTTTGATACCCGATATGGACAGTCGTTCTCAAAATTAACAAGGCAGGTGTGACTCTACCGTGCGCTGCATCAACCATGTTGCTAATAACCTGCTGATTTGCCGTTGCGACAGAGTTAATGACGTTTTTCAATACATGCAATGCCTGATCTAGGAGGAGAAACTGATTCACCTGGTCGATCTGCTTGACAACTATGTTGATAACTTCTACCATCTTATTTGTTTGCTCTAGCAGTTCCTCAATGTGAATATGCAACCGCGCAAGTTTTCTACAATTGGCGTTGATCACCCTGCGATTTCGGGCAGCAAAGGAAAGTATATGAGCTTAGTGGTCCCGCAAATCGCGCACGTCCTCGTCGGTTGCCGTACCGAAGAGGAACTTTGAGGCGGACCCAACGATGTTGAGCAACCCCCTCTTTACCCGAGGTTGAACTGAGTGAAAACTATAATCCATGTCTGCCTCATCAACTTTCCCCAGTAAGAACAGAATCCTATCCTCCAGTAGTTGAAAAAGATTCAGAGAGTTGGTACTAGAAGGTGCCTTTGATTCCCTAGTCTTGGTAGCCCGTATGGCGTCTGCCATGCCGAGTAGTTTTTCTGAGACTATCCTGATTGTGTCTGTGGTGTTGGTCAAGGAAGTATATGGATATTTTACGAGGAGCACATCTTCTATGAGGAAGACCTCTCCTATGTGTGCCGTGAGGGCGCCAGGCTTCAGGTGGATGGGTGTCGTTGCAAGCAGGGAGCCGAGGGACAACAAGATGATCAGAAAACGCAACATCATGATCTGAAAGTGGTGGGAATGAAGTATTTAAACCCGTGGTCTCAAGTCATAGCTATGGGTGTTGGGATTATCTTGTTGAACATTTGACTCTGAGGGGGAATTACCAATATCAAGGTCCAAAGGTGAGGGAATTACTTTCAGACGATCACTGTGAACTTCTAGACTGACTCCACTATTTGACTCTAGAACCTCGAACCGATTTCCCCTGACATTCCGAACAACTCGGTAAGGACCCACAAATTTAGCCCCCAGTTTCGAACTCCTTTCCGCTTGCTTAATCATGACTGTGTCACCCTCTTTTAATTCCACCGGGACGGCCTGTTTGTGTTGTTTTGACATCATTTCAACCTTCGTAGCTTTTAACGTACACCTAACCTCTGAGTGTATCTTGGAAAACATATGCATCTGCTGTTGTGCGTAGCTATCAATGTTGTAGATAGGTTGTTGAGGTTTTGTTAGGAAGTCGTACGGAAGACGTTTCTCCACCCCATATAAGATGTAGTAGGGAGACTTCCCTGTAGAGTCGTTTACCGACGTATTTATGGAAGCGGCTATATGCGATAGCCAATCCTCCCAGTTATCGTGGAGATCGTTCACGATAGGCCTGAGGACTTGTAAGATTTTCCTATTAGCCCTCTCCGCCAACCCATTAGCAGCTGGGTGGTAAGCTGTGATGAAGGATTGCGTGATGTTAAACTGAGCGCATATTTCGCTCAATACTGAGTTCCTAAACTCGGTGTCATTGTCACTCAAAAGAATTCGAGGAGACGAATGTGGACACAACACGTAAGTCACTAGGGCATGGGCCACGCGTGTGGCTGTCTTGTCCTTGAGAGGCGCTAGAACTAGAAACCTAGAGAACTGGTCGACGCACACCAATAAGTAGCGCGAACCATGTTGGCTCTGGGGGAGCTGTAATAAGTCTATATTAACAACATCCCATGACGCCTCCGGTACTAGGTATTGCAACATAGGCGCTGGCCCTTTTACGGACCCCCTGTGCTTAGCACAAACGACGCAATGTGCGCATGTTTTTCTACATCAACCCTTAATGTGGGCCAGTAGAATTTTCGTCTGGTGACAGATAGCGTCTTGTCTCTTCCTGGGTGACCCGCAATGGGTGTGTCATGGACCAGCTTAAGCGTCACGGGGACGTATTTGTCTGGGATGACCAGTTGTTCTATAGGTACAGGTTTGGTTGGCCATGACCTACAAAGGAGGTTGTCCTCTGATAGGAAGAATTGTGAAAAGGGAACTGGCAATTCAGGAAGGTTTGTTTCGTCTCCCGACTCTAGGGCGTAAATTAACCTCTTCCACACCGGGTGGTCTCGCTGAGCAGTGTGTAGCTCAGGTGAAGTGAAGTTGTGGATGACCTCTGGGGTGGTAATCGCGCCTATCGGAATATTTCGAGATAAGGCAACTGCGACCACATTTGTTTTCCCGGTGATATATTTTATCTCCGGATTGTATGCTTGGATCGTTAAGAACCATCTTGCCAGACGACCGTGTAGGTTTTTTCCCTTGAAAAGATCAGTTATGGCCGCGTGGTCCGTATACACCACAATTTTGTACCCCATCACTATGTCTCGAAAATGCTTCAGAGCCCACACAATGGCAAGAGCCTCTAGGTGGGTAACAGAATAGTTCTTTTCCGGAGCTGTTAGTACTCGACTGGCGAACGCTATTACATGCTTTTTGCCGGACTTATCTGTTTGCATAAGAGCGGCTCCCAGTCCACTAGCCGAAGCGTCTGTACAAAGCTGAAAGACAAGGACCGGAGCCTGTGTAAGCGCTTTCTTTAAATCCTCAAAGCTCGTTTGTTGAGCTGGGAGCCACTGAAATGGTACGTCTTTCTTTAATAGATGGGTTAGGGGACTCGCGCGTGCTGCGAAGTCCTTTATGAAAGGGCTGTAATAACCTGCGACTCCCAAGAAAGACCGTACCTTGTCCGCAGACGTTGGCTGAGGGAACTCGGCAATAGCTTTTATTTTGTCGTCCACTGTGTGGATGCCGAATTCGTCCACGACATGCCCCAAGAACTTGATCCGAGGCTTTAAGAATTCACATTTGGTGATTTTGAGCTTTAATCCGACCTCTTGAAGTCTGTGTAGGACTGCTTTTAGTGTATCCATGTGTGCATGCACGTCTTTACTTGCTATGATGATGTCGTCTAAATACACATAGACAGAGTTGCTCAGCAAGTCACCGAAAATACTGTTCATTGTCCTTTGGAAGGTCAAGGGAGCTCCTTTGAGACCGAATGGCATCCTCGTCCACTCATAGTGGCCATGAGGCGTGCTGAAAGCCGTTATTTCACGTGACTCGGGGGCCATGGGCAGTTTCCAGTAGCCACTGACCAGATCAAGACTCGTAAAGACTTTATTTCCTCTACCGAGACACATCAAAAGATCTCTAAGAACGGGAAGCGGAAAATGATTATCCACGGTCGCGCTGTTCACACACCAGAAATCAATCACAGGACGATAAGAACCGTCTTTCTTTGGAACCAGAAACAAGGGTGAATTCCACGGGGAATTCGATTCTTTGATGACACCTTGTTCTAACATTTCCGATATAAGTTGCTGCACAACCTCCCTCTGACTGTGGGGGAGCTTGTACGCATTGATATATACAGGATTTGTATAGGGTTTTAACTTAATGTGGTGCTCAGCACACTGCGTAACTACAAGCGGCTCGCCAGGTAGAGCAAGCGCCCCCCTATAATGCTCCAGTAGCTGGACTAAGGTTGGCTTAATTTCGGAATAGTGTACAGCTTTTAGGAATGCCTCTAAATTAGCGGTGTCTTGTTCGTGAGAAGCCTGACACGCCGAGGTTATGCCTGAGACTTGGGCTGAAGGGTATTCAGCTGGTTCCGGGGCGATATTTCTCCCATACACTAGACACTGGCATAATCTAACACCGTGTTTTAAGGATACAGGGGATCCAGACGTGTTTATTACCAATGCCTCTGCAATACCTCCCTCCTTGACTGTAGCGAGAGTTACCTCCACCGTCATCCGACGTATGTGAGGTGCTCCGTCGATACACACATCACTGCCCGTCGGAGGGGCGTTAGGTAACTGGATATTAACAAGTTTTGCAGCCCGATCCGGAACTGTTTGAGGACCTTCTACGACTGCCGTTACTGTCCGCCACAAGTCTGTAATGTTTTCGTTTGATTTGACCGTAAGAGGTGACACTTGGGCGGTGGCAGACCCTAAGTCTGTGATGGGTTGGTCATTTTCTCTCTCTCTCTCTCTCTCTCTCTCTCTCTCTCTCTCTCTCTCTCTCTCTCTCTCTCTCTCTCTCTCTCTCTCTCTCTCTCTCTCTCTCTCTCTCTCTCTCTCTCTCTCTCTCTCTCTCTCTCTCTCTCTCTCTCTCTCTCTCTCTCTCTCTCTCTCTCTCTCTCTCTCTCTCTCTCTCTCTCTCTCTCTCTCTCTCTCTCTCTCTCTCTCTCTCTCTCTCTCTCTCTCTCTCTCTCTCTCTACATCTACACCAACTTCCCCACACTCCCACACACACACACACAAACACAGCTATACACACACACACACACACACACACACACACACACACACACACACACACACACACACACACACACACACACACACACACACACACACACACACACACACACACACACACACACACACACACACACACACACACACACACACACACACACACACACACACACACACACACACACACACACACACACACACACACACACACACACACACACACACACACACACACACACACACACACACACACACTCTCTCTCTCTCTCTCTCTCTCTCTCTCTCTCTCTCTCTCTCTCTCTCTCTCTCTCTCTCTCTCTCTCTCTCTCTCTCTCTCTCTCTCTCTCTCTCTCTCTCTCTCTCTCTCTCTCTCTCTCTCTCTCTCTCTCTCTCTCTCTCTCTCTCTCTCTCTCTCTCTCTCTCTCTCATATCAGCAGAGAGGTTGTTCCACCACACCACCGCTGCGATGGAGAAGGCACGTTGGTGGGTGCTGGAGCGGGCCATTGGCACTTCCAGGAGGGAGGCGTTGCTCAGCATCGTTCTCGTGCTGCGCTCAGACCTCCTCCAGGTAGCCCTCAGGTCCGTCAGGTGGAGCACTAGGCCCACTTGTGCCTTGTGTCAGGGCAGCGACGCGGTGAAGGTGTTCCAGGCTGTTCAGCTCTTGTCCGTCCCTCGTGTGGTTATTGTTGTTGTTGTTGTTGTTGTTGTTGTTGTTGTTGTTGTCGACGTTGTTGTCGCTGTGTCTCCCACTGGCTCTGTCGGTGGTGCTGGATGCCGTTGATGAGGCGTTCAGCCCTCCTGTGCACCTTGTCTAGCAGGTTGAGGTGGCAGCGGGCGCTGGCCATCCAGGTGAGCGGTGCATACTCCATCACTGGACGGACTTGTGCCTTATAGAGGGTGTTCAGGCCT
>NC_066545.1:5945176-5952676 GCF_024679095.1 Eriocheir sinensis | reverse complement strand
CTAAACATATCACACGACATTACCACTAAACATATCACACGACATTACCCCTAAACATATCACACGACATTACCCCTAAACATATCACACGACATTACCAAGAAACATATCACACGACATTACCCCTAAACATATCACACGACATTACCCCTAAACATATCACACGACATTACCAAGAAACATATCACACGACATTACCACTAAACATATCACACGACATCACCCCTAAACATATCACACGACATTACCACTAAACATATCACACGACATCACTCCTAAACATATCACACGACATTACCCCTAAACATATCACACGACATCACCCCTAAACATATCACACGACATTACCCCTAAACATATCACACGACATTACCCCCCAACCATATCACACGACATTACCCCTAAGCATATCACACGACATTGCCCCTAAACATATCACACGACATTACCCCTAAACATATCATACGACATCACCAAACATATCACACGACATTACCAAAACATATCACACGACATTACCCTAAACATATCACACGACATTACCCCTAACCATATCACACGACATTACCCCTAAACATATCACACGACATTACCCCTAAACATATCACACGACATTACCCCTAAACATATCACACGACATTACCCGTAAACATATCACACGACATTACCCCTAAACATATAACACGACATCACCACTAAACATAACACACGACATCACCCCTAAACATAACACACGACATTACCCCTAAACATATAACACGACATCACCACTAAACATAACACACGACATTACCCCTAAACATGTCACACGACATCACCCCTAACAATATCACACGACACCACCCCAAAACATATCACACGACATTACCCTTAAACATATCACACGACATTACCCCTAAACATATCACACGACATTACCCCTAAACATATCACACGACATTACCCCTAAACATATCACACGACATTACCCCTAAACATATCACACGACATTACCCTTAAACATATCACACGACAATACCACTAAACATATCACACGACATCTCTGGGAAATATAAAATATTGCACACGTGTTCACATTGACGACTGTTCGGGTGAAACCGTTGCTCCTTTTAGACGCAAATAAAGTTGAACCTTAACCCTAATATTTTGTATTGGGTTTTGAGTTTTTTTTTTTTTTTTGCTTTTTTTTTATGTATTTTGTAATCGGTTTTACTTTTTTTATGAATCTTAATCCTAATATTTTCTATTTGATTTTTTAAAACTTTTTTTGTTGCATTTTCTATTGTTTTAAGTATTCTGTATTTGGTTTCATTTTTTTTTAAGAATCTAAACCTAATATTTTGTATTAGATTTTTTTTTTACTCTGGTGTTTTATATTTTTTTTTCTTCTTTTACGTATTTTGTATTTTTTGTTTGTTTTTGTATTTTTCTATGCTTTCTGCAGTGGTCTCACTCCATCGTTGCCACGTCCCTCACGCTCACTTCGTTAGAGTCATCCTCGCCTTCATCCTCCTTACTCAACAGGACCAGGGTGGCGGGCGGGCGGATCCTGAGGGGCGGCAACAACCCCCACCCCGACCTGCCCCTCCACCACCATCCCCACCACCTCCCCCACCACCTCCCCTCTTTCCACCTCCTCAATACCATCCTCTTCTTCACCCTCCTCCTCGGCAGGCGGCTCGGGAGGGGCGGCTAGGGCCCCCACCCCAAACAACCCTTCCTCCACCGCCTCCGCTACCTCCATCCGATCCACGTTCTCAAACTCATCCTTGTCTTCCATCTCCTCCTCCCCCCGAGGCTGGAGGAGGGGCGAGTCAGGAGGGGGGAGTAGAGCCCCCACCCTGAACTGCCAATCCATCGCCTCCACCACTACCACCACCTCCCTCAGGTTCATCCCCGCAAAGTCATCCTCTTCACCCGCAGGGTCAAGATCACGGTCAGGGTTGTCATCATCAGGCCTGTCACAGTCAGGGTTGTTATCGTCGGTGTCGTCCTCATCTGGGTTGTTGTCATAAGGGGCGCTGGGCCCCGAGACTAAGCTCGCCAGGGTAGGGAGCAGCAGCCCCTGTAGGAACCACCACCAGTAGGCGATGGTGTCCAGGGCGTCGGGGTGGCCCATGCCCAGGGCGTGCAGCAGGGGCTGTGCCTGCAGGTCGTTTAGCACGCGGAGGGCGCCTCGCGCGAGGTCGTCACTATAAGTGACGTGAACGGCGAGCCACGCCCAACTCATTAAGGAACTCCCGGCTGGCAGGAGGAGGGCGAGGGGTGGCAGGGCGAGCACGGAGCACAGCGCGACAATGCCCCGCAGGAGGTCACTCTGGCCTTGCTGATGGTAGGCGTAGGCAAGGGTGGCCACGTGGCCGGCCAGCAGCAGGAGCAGCAGCAGGCCGGCCACACGCTTGACGGCGCATAATAACCTTGAGTAGGCGTTGGCAAGGCGTTGATACACGTGACATTATGCCTCGGACCGTTCCGTGTTTGTTGTTACTGTGTGTCTGAAGGAACACTTCACTTTGTGTGTTAGCCCCAGGAGGTGATTCAACAGTTTCGTGTCCAACCTCCACCACCACCACCAGCTCCCTCAATTCCACTTCTTTAAAGTCATCCTCTTCACCCACAGGGTGAATATTACTGTCAGGATTGTCGTCATGAGGGGCGCTGGGCCCCGAGATGAAGCTCGCCAGGGTAGCGAGCAGCAGCCCCTGTAGGACCCACCACCAGTAGGCGAGGGCGTCCAGGGCGTCAGGGGGTCCCAGGCCTATGGCGTGCAGCAGGGGCTGTGCCTGATGGTCGTTTAGCACGCGGAGGGCGCCTCGAGCGAGGTCGTCACTATAAGTGACGTGAACGGCGAGCCACGCCCAACGCAGGGAAGCACGCCCGTGCGTCAGGAGGAGGGCAAGCAAGGAGCACAGCACCGCAATGCCCCACAGCAGGTCACTCTGGCCTTGCTGGTGGTAGGCGTTGGCCAGGGTGGCCACGTGGCCGGCCAGCAGCAGGAGTAGCAGCAGGCCGGCCACACACTTGTTTAATCGTCGCATAACAGCGTTACGTAGACGCAGGTAAGGCGTTGATAAACGCGATATTATCCTTTCCATCACTGTGTGTTTGCTGCCATTGTGTTTGTGAAGGAACACTTCACTTCGTGTGTTTTCTTCGAGGGGTATTTCAACGGTCACGTGCATGTTGCCGCTATTGTGTTTGAATATTCGTTCGGGTTTGGGTTTTCTTCGAGAGGTAGTCCAACCCTCACGTCCATGTTGCTTTTGTCGTATTTCTGAATTTGTGTTTGTGGGTTATCTTCGGGGGGTAGTTCTACCATTGCTTGCATGTTGCTTTTATTGGGTTTTTGAGTGTTCGCTTGAATTTGTGAGTTTTTTTCTTGAGGTAATGAGCGTTTCTTCCATGCAGCTTTTACTGTGTTCCTGAATGTGTGTAAGAGTTTGCGGGTACGCTACGGGGGATAACTCAGCTGTTACGTCTATTTACCTTTATTGTATTTCTGAGGTTCCTTTGGCCTCGGGGATCAGGCACGGGATTTTGATTTCTTGAGATGGGCACCTTTCTCGCCTCGGCTTACCATACATAGGGTCGAGATCTACCACATCACCTCGGTTTGAGATATGCCGTTTTGGGGACCTTGGAGTTGACATTGCATAGGGTCGAATCTAGAGCTAGTGGCACCTTTTGTAGTGAAGACCGCTACGGGAGCTGATTGGCTGGACGGAAGGAGGGTGATGTTAGCTACGGTGATTGGCTGGATGGAAGGTATTCTTCAAGGTATCGGCGCCTCGGCTCGCCTGTTGGAAAAGCCTCTCGTTCAAGTTGCTGGAATATTCATGGACTGTTTTGTGATCCTTGTGATAGCTGTACACGCCTTCTGCACCATGAATAGTAAATCACCCAAGACAACCCGGTTAAACTTCTCCGTGGCCTTCGGAAATAGTCATACATGGAGCTCGATACATTTAAAAATGTGGCCCTTATAGTAAGAAGTGAGCGTTTTTTCCCTTCAATAATTGTTTAATCCCACTGTTTAAAACATTACGCGAAATAGATGAATAAGAATAACAACACTGGTATTTGTCCCGAGGTTACGGACTAATGGAAAGGGAAGGAGAAAAAATGGAGTTGTAAGTCGAAGGAGAGACAGGAAGTGGAGGGAAGAGTCTGAAAGGAAAGGTAAAAAGGGAAAGTGTAAATGCGAGGAGGAAGAAAAAGAAAGGGAATGAAAAAAGGGATCTGTTAGTGGAAGAAGAGAAAATTGGAGAAACCAAGAGAAAGTTAATGAAAAAAATGTGTGTTTGGAGGGAGGAAAAAAAGTCGAGGGAAGAGAGAGAAAAGGAACGATGGAGAAAATTAAAAGACGGGTGTAAGAAAGAGGGGAATAAGAGAACTGAGAACGAAAAGAAGGAACGGCAATAACGGAGAGAGAGAGATAAAAGCTGTAAATGGAGGAAAAGGAAAAGAGAGGAAGAAACTAGGAAAAGGAGACACATGATAAAAGGGAAGTAGGAGAAAAAAAATGAGGTACGGAATAGTGAAGAGGGTAAGGAATGAATGAATGAAGGAAGGAAGGAAGGAAATAGGAATGCCAGGGAGTGAGGAAGGAAGTAAAGAAGTAAGGGAGAAAGAGAATAAGGAAGTAGGGAGGTAAAAGAGTATGAATAAAAAAGTAGGATTGAAAAAGAAAGAAGCAAGAAGGATGTAGAGGAGGGGAGAAGAGGAGGATGGAGGAAAGAAGGGGAGGAATGAGGAAAAGGGGGATAGAATGATTGGAAACGGGAAGGAAGGGGTTAAGTGAGGTGAGGACAGAAAAGGAAGGAGGAGCAAAGAAAGGAGAGAGAGAGAGAGAGAGGAGAGAGGGAGGAGAGAGAGGGAGAGAGAGAGAGAGGTAGGAGAGAGAGAGAGAGAGAGAGAGAGAGAGAGAGAGAGAGAGAGAGAGAGAGAGAGAGAGAGAGAGTTCATCCAACCCCCCTTCTCTCCCTCACAGATTCCTCTCACGCCCCCAAATGCATCGCCAAGGAGGACAAGAGCTACCCCACCACGCCCCCAGCCCCCCTGCCCCTCAGCCCCTCCACCCAAGGTCGACCCCTCCCTCTGACCCCCACCCTCACCCCCACCCCCTTCACCACCACCACCACCACCACCAGTAACAAGTATCGAACCAGTACATATCACCACCACCACAACCACCACCACCGCCATCAACTCCAACACTGATATCACTCCGTCTTCCTCCTCCTCCTCCTCCTCCTCCTCCTCCTCCTCCTCCTGTGGGATCGGAAGGTGAGGTTTTGTTTGTTTGCTTTCCTCCTCTTATTTCTCTTCCCTCCTTTTTCTCTCACGTCCCTCTTAATCTTCTTCCTGTTTTCCTTTTCTAATTCTTTCTTCTCCCTCTTCCTTCTCTCTCCCTTTCCTTCCCCTTCCCTTCTCCCTCTTCCCCCTCCTTCCCTTCCCCTCCCCTCCCTCTCCTCCCTTACCCTTTCCTCTCTAATCAAACTCCCCCTTTTCATCCCCCCTTTTCCTTCCCTTCCTTCCCTTCCTTCCTTCCCTCCCTTCCTTTCCCTCCCTCCACCACCCCCTCCCTTTCCTTCTCTCATCCTTTCCTTCCCTTCCCTTCCTTTTCCTCCCTTCCTTTTCCTCCCTCTCCACCACCCCTCCCTTTTCCTTCTCTCACCTTTCCTTCTCTTCCCTTCCTTCCTTCCTCCCTTCCCTTTCCTCCTCCTCTCCACCACCCCCTCCCTTTCCTTTCTCTCACCTCTTCCCTTCCCCCCCTTCCTTCCCTCCCTTCCTTTCCTCCCTCTCCACCACCCTCCCTTTCCTTCTCTCACCCTTTCCTTCCCTTCCTTCCTTTCCTCCCTTCCCTTTCCTCCCTCTCCACCACCCCTCCCTTTCCTTCTCACCCTTTCCTTCCCCTTCCCTTCCTTCTCTCCCTTAACTTTCCCTCCCCTCTCCACCACCCCTCCCTTTCCTTCTCTCACCCTTCCCTTCCTCTTCCCTTCCTTCCTCCCTTCCTTTCCCTCCCTCTCCACCACCTCCCTTTCCTTCTCTCCCTTTCCTTCCCCTTCCCTTCCTTCCCTCCTTCCCTTTCCTCCCCTTTCCTTCTTCCTTTCCCTCCCTCTCCACCACCCCTCCCTTTCCTTCTTCTCACCCTTTTCCTTCCCCTTCCCCTTCCTTCCCTCTCCCTTCCTCTTCCCTCCCCTCTCTACCACCCCTCCCTTTCCTTCTCTCACCCATTCCTTCCCCATACCCTTCCTTCCCTCCCTTCCTCTTTCCTCTTCTCTCCACCACCCCTCCCTTTCCTTCTCTCACCCTTTCCTTCCCCTTCCCTTCCTTTCCTCCCTTCCCCGTTCCCTCCCCTCTCCACCACCCCTCCCTTTCCTTCTCTCACCCTTTCCTTCCACTTCCTTCCTTCCTCCCCCTTTCCCTCCCTCTCCACCACCCTCCCTTTCCTTCTCTCACCCTTTCCTTCCCTTCCCCTTCCTTCCTCCTTCCCTTTCACTCCCCTCTCTACAACCCCTCCCTTTCCTTCTTTCACCCTTTCCTTCCCCTTCCCCTTCCTTCCTCCCTTCCTTTCCCTCCCCTTCCACCACCCTCCCTTTCCTTCTCTCACCCTTTCCTTCCTTCCCTTCCCTTTCCCTCCCCTCTCCACCACCCTCCCTTTCCTTTCTTCTCACTCTTTCATTCCTCTTCCCCTTCCTTCTCTCCCTTCCCTTTCCCTCCCCTCTCCACCACCCCTCCCTTTCCTTCTCTCACCCTTTCCTTCCCCTTCCCTTCCTTCCCTCCCTTCCCTTTCCCTCCCCTCTCCACCACCCCTCCCTTTCCTTCTCTCACCCCTTTCCTTCCCCCTCCCCTTCCTTCCTTCCCTTTCCCTCCCCTCTCCACCACCCCTCCCTTTCTTTCTCTCCCTCCCTTCCTTCCCTCCCTTCCTTCCCTCCCTTCTTCCTTCCTCCCTCCCTTCCTCCTTCCTTCCCTCTCCACCACCCCTCCCTTTCCTTCTCCCCTTCCCTTACCCCTTTCCTTCCCCTTCCCTTCCTTCCCTCCCTTTCCTTTCCCTCCCCTCTCCACCACCCCTCCCTTTCCTTCTCTCACCCTTTCCTTCCCCTTCCCTTCCTTCCCTCCCTTCCCCTTTCCTCCCCTCTCCACCACCCCTCCCTTTCCTTCTCTCACCCTTTCCTTCCCCTTCCCTTCCTTCCTTCCTTCCTTTCCCTCCCTCTCCACCACCCTCCCTTTCCTTCTCTCACCTTCCTTCCCCTTCCTTCCTTCCTTCCTCCTTCCCTTTCCCTACCCTCTCCACCACCCCTCCCTTTCCTTCTCTCACCCTTTCCTTCCCCTACCCCTTCCTTCCTCCTTTCCTTCCCTCCCTCTCCACTCCCTCCCTTCCCCTCTCTCTCCCTTTCCTTCCCTTCCCCTTCCTTCCCTCCCTTCCCTTCCCTTCCCTCTCCCTCTCTCCACCCTCCCTTTCCTTCTCTCACCCTTTCCTTCCCTTCCTTCCTTCCT
>NC_066545.1:5927676-5935176 GCF_024679095.1 Eriocheir sinensis | reverse complement strand
CTCGATATGAACCCAAGCATTGTATTGGCTTTCTTACAGGCGGACTTGCAGTGTTTTGTTTGTTTCAGGTAGAGGCTTGATCCTCGTTTTACCGGGGGTACTATGCACGCACCAGTACCCTGTCACCTTACTGCACCCACACCTCACTGCCACCTGTGGTCCTCGTCCATGTAGCTATCCAGTCTACTCTTAAAACAAGCTATCGTCCCTGCACTAACTATGTGATTGCTGAGTCTATTCCATTCCCCCACCACCCTATTACTAAACCAATGCTTGCCTATATCTCTCCTAAATCTATACTTTTCTAATTTAAATCCGTTACTGCGAGTTCTATCCTGCTGGCTGATTCGCAGTACTTTACTTATATCGCCTTTGTTGTAACCCTTGACCCATTTGAATATTTATGTCAGATCTCCCCGCACTCTTCGTCTTTCTAGTTAATATAAGTTGAGATGTTTCAGCCTATCTTGATATGGTAGGTCCCTAAGCCCCTGAATCATCTTGGTCATCCTCCTGTGAACTGATTCTAGCAAGTTGATGTCCATTCTGTCGTGTGTGCACCAAAACTGGACAGCATAATCTAAGTGTGGCCTAACTAACGCTAAATAGAGTCTGAGGATGACCTCCGCACTCCTGTTGGTTACCGTCCTGTTAATAAAGACTAATACCCTGTTAGCACTATTCCTCGCACTATTAGGAGGAGGAGGAGGAAGAAGAGATAGTATGGCTCGTAGATGGGAAGGAACGAAAGGAATGAAAAATGAGGGAAAGTAGAGGAGGAAGGAGGAAAAGGAAGAAGTGATGGGAAAGAGATGGGAGGCGGGGGGGGAGGGGGGGAAGGCACAAACAGGTCAAAGAAGTTAAGGATGTGGCAGAGAAGTTTGTTGATCGGCGTGAATAGGGATGCGGAAAGGGCAGAGAAAAAAAAAGTTAAATGACAATGTGGCTAGGAAATATAGAGGTATACAGGTGAACAGAAGGAAGGGAAAGGGAGAGGTGAGATAAACTGGGATGTGGCGTGGAGGTGAGACTGAAGGTAAGGAAAAGAGAGAGCCAAAGAGAGAGAGAGGGGGGCAAACCGAATAGGGGTGAAAGATGAAAAAAAGATGCCAATGAAGGGAAAGTAGCGCAGAAATGCAGACTCGGAGGCACGGACGCTGAGGAGCCATTGTGTCATTGTGTATCTTTCTCATTCGCCTCCTCCTCCCAATCCCTTCCTCGCTCCTTTGTGTGCTCTTGTTTCCTTTCTATTTCTATTCATGTTCCCTCTTCCTCCATGCATTCGACCTGCACTACCGATACCCTTCCTCCTCCTCCTCCTTCTCGAACTCCTCTTCCTCCTCCTAGAACTCCTCATCCCCCTCTCTTCCTGCTCCTCTTGATCCCTCACTTTTCATTTTCGGCTTTCTTTTCAGTTTGTGTGTTGGTAAATAGCATCTTTAGTCTACAGAGTGGCAATGGTGATTAAATATATTCACTGTTAGCAATGGCACTTTCTATATTTTATTCCTTTCCTTTCGATTCCTTCTTGCTATCCGTCGTCTTCCGATTTTTTTTCTTTTCTTCCATAGGTCTATTTCACCGAGGCCCACAAAGAAATTTCGAGTTACCGAGCAGTAAGTGGTATTTATTAGATCTTCCGTTGACTGAAATAAATAGAACACCTTTTTGATATAGTTGACAATTATTAAGGCTCTCAATCAAAAATATCTCGCACCCGATCTTCTTCCATTTAAAAGCAAAAACATCATAACTATTTGATTTTTCGCGTACAATTTTTACTTAAATACATAAAGACGTCCATGAACGCTCTCCCTTACTTTCCCTTCAATACAGGTAACCACGCCACGCTCGCCTTACCTGTCTCCGCGCCTCGCCTCACCTGTCCTCCCTTCAGGTGTCAGCGTTCAAAGGGGATACACCAAAGTGTAAATTAATCTCCTCTTGTGGGAGACTGGGCTCCTCCTCCTCCTCCACCTCCTCCTTTCCTTCCTATTCCCCCTTCTCCTCCTCCTTTCTTTCCTACTCCTCCATTCCTTCCTCCTCCTCCTCCTCCTCCTCCTCCTCCTCCTCCTCCTCCTCCTCCTTTTCTTCTTCCTCCTCCTCCTCCTCCTCCTCCTCCTCCTCCTCCTCCTCCTCCTTCTCCTTTTCTTCCTCCTCCTCCTCCTCCTCCTCCTCCTTCTTCTCCTTTTCTTCCTACTCCTCCTCCTCCTCCATTCTTTCCTACTCTTGCTCCTGCTTCTAAATGACTCAACATTCTTCCCTCTTATATACTCTCTTCCCTCTTCTCTCTCTCTCTCTCTCTCTCTCTCTCTCTCTCTCTCTCTCTCTCTCTCTCTCTCTCTCTCTCTCTCTCTCTCTCTCTCTCTCTCTCTCCTGATTGCAGGTAACCCCCCGGGGCCACTTATCAAGGTAGAGATTCACGCCTTCGTCCTCGTATTCGCCAATTTATTCGCCACAAATCAGATTATCGACGCCACAATCACCGCCGCCTCCACGGGCCCTTGAAATTTGCAGTTCAACACCACCACAACCACCAGCACTACGACCACCATCACTACCACCATCACCACCCCCAATGATTCCACCACCATCATCGTCATCATCATTACTACCACCGCCATCATTATCACCTTCATCATTCACCACAACCACCATCATTATCATGCCGTCATTTCACTGAGGTCTTTGCAGTGTGTGTGTGTGTGTGTGTGTGTGTGTGTGTGTGTGTGTGTGTGTGTGTGTGTGTGTGTGTGTGTGTGTGTGTGTGTGTGTGTGTGTGTGTTTTAAAAAGTGTTGTGGTGGAGAGAAAAATGTCTTGTGAATAACCAAAGACTTTCAAGTAGAACGAAAAAAAGGTCCAACCACCATTCTCTCTCTCTCTCTCTCTCTCTCTCTCTCTCTCTCTCTCTCTCTCTCTCTCTCTCTCTCTCTCTCTCTCTCTCTCTCTCTCTCTCTCTCTCTCTCCCCAGGGTGAGGTGTGGTCAGCTATTAATTATGATACAGAGGTGGCGTGCTGCCCCAATAACACAACAGCGACGACTTGGCAACTCTGTAATCCTGGCAGGCAGAGCTGGTACCACTGCAAACACACACACACACACACACACACACACACACACACACACACACACACGACGGGGAGTGATAAATGATTGCCAAAGGGACAGGTGATATTTTTTGAACAGGTAGATAATTAGTTTTTTTCCAGGTATACCCGTTTTGAATGCTACTTCTCATATCGGTACCTCACGAACACTTATCTTGATGCCATACTGATAGTCAATGGCTCTCTCCTCCATCTCCTCCGCCTCCTCGTCTTTCCTTCTTTTACCCTCCTTTATTCTCATCCTCCCTCTTCCCTTGTCCTAAAACTATTTCTCATCTTCCACTTACTAGGTATCTCTCAGCACCTTCTCCACCTCAAACCCCTTTATTCTTCACCCTTTTCAAGTTTTAACCTTTCTGATCCTACAATTATTCCTCATCTTCGTCGTTATTCCTCATCCTTTCCCTCTTCCGCCTTCCCGTCTTCCACTTCTTTTTTCATCCTTTTCTTCTTCCTTTTCTTCTTCCTTTCCTCCCTGGCCACCTTCACCAGTTCCGAGATATATATAGAAAGAGGGAAAATTTATATGCCTTTCCTTTACTTTTCATGTCCTTTCGTTCTCCTTCAATCCACTTCTCTCTATTTATATTCCGTCTTCCTTTCATCCACATCCAACTTCCACCAAGAAAAATAGACAAATAAATTATAAGTAACAAATAAAGAAACAATTAAAAAAAACATAAAACAAACAAATAAAGGCAGAGAGAGAGAGAGAGAGAGAGAGAGAGAAAGATAGAATTAGAGAGAATTATTAGAGTAAAACACACACTAGATCACAAGAGGAGAGAGAGAGAGAGAGAGAGAGAGAGAGAGAGAGAGAGAGAGAGAGAGAGAGAGAGAGATTCATGCAATAGGAAATCAAGGCAGTTTGCACAAGGATTTTATAGCAAATTAGCTCCGTGAATTAACAAGTTCCGTCCCTCCCTCAGTGATTACAAGGATGAGCGACTGGATCCGTTACACCCCCCCTCTACACCCCCTCCCCTCCCCCCTCACCTCCCCCTCCCCCTGGCCCCTATACAGCCCCCTCCCCTCTACCTCCATCAGACCCTATCCGCTCTCCCCTTCCCTCCCCTCCTCAAACAGCTCCTTCCCTTCCCTTTTAATCCTTTGTTTTACCTCGCAGCGAAATGAAGCCCAAAACAGCTGGAAAAGAATTCATTATCACTGTTCCTGCACTTCCTCTTCCTCTTCATCCTGTTTTTTTTAATTTTTTTTATTCTTTCTTTATATTTCTGCTTTCTTGTCTCCTTATTCAATTTCCTTTAAGACGCTCTAATGTTTAGGTGCACACACACACACACACACACACACACACACACACACACACACACACACACACACACACACACACACACACACACACACAGGATGACGTTTGCATGTATAGATAAAAACATGATATAGTCGAGTGAGTTCTCTTAGATAAGAATGGAATAGATACACAAACTGAGACAGACGAGAAAACAAAAATCGTTAGACAGGCAAGCAGACAGCTCAAAGGGAAAGCATAAAGCTGACAGACTGGAAGCAGACAAACAAAAATGGTCCTCCGTATCCGGCAAAATGTGGTCGTTGATAGAAATTCATGACTGAGGGAGCATATGTGAAGTTAACGAGTACATAAATATGATGGCTGTTCGGGACTATATTTAGGTTAGGTTTTGGGAATCTTTAAACACATGAGATAGCAGTATAAGGAAAAAATGAATTAAGAAGGACTTCTCTTTATATCTGAATTTACTAAGAAAGCAACCAAGATGAGTGGGCTATTGTTAAGTTAGGCTAAGAATATATTCAAACATAATGACAGTGCAGCTAGGAGTAAGCATCAACAAAGAATTCATTAACGTGAGAGCTGATTTTGTAAGAAAGTTTCATTACTATTTTTTAGGATGACCCTTGACTCCTAAACCCATTACTGTATGTGAGGGTAGCTTTCACTAACACACACACACACACACACACACACACACACACACACACACACATACACACACACACACACACGTAATTGATAGTGTTAGCATGTATAGATAAAAAGAAGATATATTAGGGGGGTCAGCCGCTGCCACACTCCACCTTCGCCCAGCCCTCGAGTGGTATACAACGTTCTGAGTCCGTGTCAAACCAGACGGCGGAACACGTGTAAAGACCACTGACCTACACCATTCAGTCTTCACACGCCGATAGGACTTAGACGAGGCACCAGACACTTGCTGATAAGATTTATGGAAAGTAACTCATAACGCCTTTTCTCTCTCACATCTAATTTTCCCATACTTTACCTTTATACAAAATTAACACCTAAACTTACCCATCAGCACACACACACACACACACACACACACACACACACACACACGAACAGCGAAAGAAGGACGGGCAAGGCAGGAGTGGAGAGCGAGAAGACAGACGAGAAAGAAAGAAAGAAAATAACCCCATTCGAGGAAAAGTGAGGGAGGTGGGTGGGGTGGGGAGGAGAAGACTCCAGGAGAGAGAGTAGGAAGTGAAAATGGGGTGAGGATGAGGGACAGGGCGGGGCGGGGCGGGCGCGAGGAAGTCAATTACAGAGATGAAGGAGAGAATTACTAACTAATATTAGATACGAGGCTAAGGTGGTGCCGGGGGAAATTACCCCTAATGAATGACTCCTTCAGTCTCCCCAGGGACGTGCTTCCGTTTTCTTTGAAGGTGTTACGAGTATTGAAAATGGATTCGGGTTGTGCGACGAAGAAAACGACCGAAAAAAACAGGAAAAGGAGAAAAATAAGAACGTGGGAGCCTTATTATTTGAGCTGCGAGGTGATGAGAGGAACTAGGGCACGGACGGCGTCATTACAATAAGGAATATATATATATATATATATATATATATATATATATATATATATATATATATATATATATATATATATATATATATATATATATATGAGGAGGAAGTAGGAAGACACCTACCGAACGGGAGTGAGCTACTACCGGTGAGGATATATGGGAAGCGAGGAGGGTGCTGAAGCCCTTCAAAGACCTTTCCCATGTCCTCACTAACCGTTTCCCTTTTGTTGCTGACAACAACCTCTACTCTGTTCCCTCCTACTATCTCTATCCTAAATTTCAATCCAAAGCTGGATGTTGCGCCTACGTGCGCAACGACATCACTTGCTCTCGTGCCCACGACCTTGACTCTGAATTTTCCACCATCTGGTTAAGACTTCATTGTCATTATATTACTAAATATATCTGTGCTGTTTATCTCTCACCTAACTCTACTAACTATGTAAAATTATTTGACTATTTGAATTCTAAAGTGGAGCACATCTTGACTCACTCTCCCTTCGCTGAAATCTCCATCTTGGGAGATTTCAATGTTCACCACCAGCTTTGGCTTTCATCCTCTTTCACTGACCAGCCTGGTGAACAAGCCTACAACTTTGCTCTCCTCAACGACCTAGAGCAGTTGGTCCAGCACCCTCCAAGTATTCCCGACCGTCTTGGAGACAGGCCCAACATTCTAGACCTCTTCCTTACCTCTAATCCTTATGCTTACTCTGTCAAACTGTTCTCTCCGTTGGGCTCCTCCGATCATAACCTTATTTCTGTTTCCTGTCCTATCGCTCCTGTACATTCTCTGGACCCACCGAAGGGCGATGCTTCTGGCATTTTGCTTCAGCTCAGTGGGACGACCTGAGGATGTACTTTTCATTCCGTGGAATGATTACTGTTTCAGGAGAGACCCTCTGTGTGCCCAGCGCATCTCAGAGGTGAGTGTCTCTGGAATGGAGCATACATTCCACGTTCTTTCTCTACTCCTCATGCTAAAAAGCCTTGGTTTAATCATGTTTGCTCGTGCTATTAAAGATAGAGGCAGCTCACAAAAGGTTCCAGAGCCTTCGAGCTCCCACTAATTATGACCTTTATATTTCAGCCCGGAATCGTGCCAAATCTATTCTCCGACTTACCAAAACTTCTTTTATTAATAGAAAATGTCAACACCTTGCTTCTTCTAATTCTTCCCGTGACTTTTGGCATCTAGCCAAAAATATTTCCTCCAATTTCACTTCATCCTTTTTCCCTCCTCTCCTTAACCCTGACGGCAGCACTGCCGTCTCATCTGTCTCTAAGGCTGAACTCTTTGCTCAAACTTTCTGTAAAAACTCCACCCTGGACGATTCTGGGCATATTCCTCCTACTCATCCCCCCTCTGACTCCTTTATGCCTGTTATTAAGATTCTTCCAAATGATGTTTTCTATACCCTCTCTGGCCTCAACTCTCAGAAGGATTATGGACCTGATGGAGTGCCTCCTATTGTCCTTAAAAACTGTGCTTCCGTGCTGACACCCTGCCTGGTCAAACTCTTTCGTCTCTGCCTATCAACATCTACCTTTCC
>NC_066545.1:5887676-5922676 GCF_024679095.1 Eriocheir sinensis | reverse complement strand
ATCATTTATAACACTAGTATGTGATTATTATTTTTTGCTATGTTCGTGGTTTTTTTTTTACAATTTCTCAATCTTTACCACGTTACTGTTTATTTACCATTTGTCTGTCTGTATTACGCTGCTATTCAGTTCTTTACCATTTGTCTCTTTTTATCACGTTATTATTCACTTATTTACTCTCTGTCTATCGGTAATTCATTCTCTCCTCTTCGTGGTACTCAGAATTTCATCATTGTTTGAGTATTTCTTGGAGCATATTTTGGTTTTGCTTTGTGCCACCACTTTTCATTCTCTCTCTCTCTCTCTCTCTCTCTCTCTCTCTCTCTCTCTCTCTCTCTCTGGCAGTCAAGATAGGTCGAGAGAGAGAGAGAGAGAGAGAGAGAGAGAGAGAGCGCGCGGGCCGGCCTTGCTGGTGGTGATACTGGTGACTGCAATAGTGTTAGTAATGGTGATGATGGTGGTGGTGGTGGGAGAGGGGTGGTGGTGGTGGTGGTGGTGGTGGTGGAGGAGGAGGTGATACTTATCTTACTGTGGAGTGTGGATGGGAATGCGGTGGAGCTGGTAGTGGTGTTTGGTGTTGGTGGTGGTATCGGAAAGGGTAGTGGTGATGGTGGTGGTGGTGGTGGTGGTGGTGATAAAGATGGTGGTGGTGGTGGTGGTGGTGATAATGGTGGTGGTGATCGTGGTGGTGATGATGATGGTGGGTGGTGGTGGTGATGATGATGATGATGATGATGATGATGATGATGATGATGATGGTTGTGGTGGTGATAATGATGATGCTGTTGTTGTTGGTGATGGTGATAATGATGGTGGTGGTGGTGGCGGTGGTAGTGATGATGATGGTGGTGGTGGTGGCGGTGGTAGCAGTGATGATGGTGGTGGTGGTTGATGTAATTAATAATAGATGTGTCTGGGGAGGAGTGTGAGAAGATTCTTTTCGTTTGTAGTAATGGTAAAGGTGGTGATGAGAAGAGGAGATGACAACAACACTGGTGGAGGTGTGGAGGATCAATTGGTGATGAGAGAACCAGCATCACCAACAACAATGGAAGATGGAGGGATGGGACAAAGGAGCAAAGCGAGAGAAAGAGAGAGAGCCAGGAATACCACCACTACTACTATCACCACCACCAACACCACCAACACCACCACCACCACCACTACCACCACCACCACGCTCAGGGCGGTAATGACCCGGGGTTGTGTCTCCTGGACATGAATATGCACCACCACGGCTTCTGAGGGGAATGGAGTGGGGAGGAAGGGGGAGGAAGGGGGAGAGGGGGAATTAGCCTTAACTGACCCCCTCCTCTCCTTTCCCCTCACTCCCCACCCGTCCCCCTGACCTTCCCCTCACCCTTTCCCCCTTCCCATTACCCTCGGCGGCCCCAGCGCGCCTTATATCTCTCCCCTTCCTGAGTGAGGGCGGAGGGCGCGGGAGGGGAGAGATAAAGGCACGAAGGGGAAAGAAATCCACAAGGGAAGGAGGGAGGAAAAGTGTCGAGAGGAAAATAGTGTGGTCATTGAGGGCGCGACCTACACACACACACACACACACACACACACACACACACACACACACACTTCCCTCTCTTGGCGGTATCCTACAAATTCCCACACATTCGCCACAGAGAAGGAAACGACAGGAGGAGGAGGAGGAGGAGGAGGAGGAGGAGGAGGAGAAGGAAAAAGAAGACGACATGAACGATAAAAAAAAAAAAAAAACGTGGGGGTGTGTGTGTGTGTGTGTTAGAGAGAGAGAGAGAGAGAGAGAGAGAGAGAGAGAGAGAGAGAGAGAGAATGGCATAATATTCCCACTAAACATTAATTTGTATATTCACCAGAGACGAGGCAAACTTATTTCAGTAATGAGTAATATGTTGCCTCACAAAGCAATAATGAGATATATAAAAAGAACGACACAACTCACTCCATCTGAAAAAACAAACAAACAATGATTAGAAGAAAAACAAGCGCTGCGAAAACACGTATATATAATTGCATGTTTAATGACGCAACGAAGAAACAGCGTAAATGGATAAATAATGCTCCTAATGACAACGAAATATTTTACCTGCACGAGAAACGCAACTTAACAATCTGAGCAAATCCCTTCAGCGTTTCAAGTGGTTTGCCTTCATTAATGCGGAGAGCTTCTTGGTAAAACAGCCGAGACTCATTACATACTTCATCACGTTACCCATTCAGCCACTCCTGCTGCCGTGTGTTACATTGCCTCAAGCTGAACACACCGTATCCTTTTTTTTATCAGTAACGCCAAGACTGTTAAGACATAGTGGAATTTTAAGGAGTTCCAATCACTATTTTTTTTTGTGTGTGTGATAAAAGATAAGTCAATAAGCACGTACAACCCCCCCACCCCCCCCACATACACCCAAACCCCTCCCCCCCACACACATATCCACACCCACCAACACCCCCCTCCCACACACACGCTTCTACCAGTGCTATACAAGGGCATTCTAAGTGATATAACAGCCTCACCTGTAGCCCCCCCACTCCCCCCCTTCACCTGGTCATACCTGTAATCAGCGCTCTTCACGCCACGGACACACCACCACCACGAGTTACCTTGTTGTAAACGGGGGAGGTGGAGGACAGGTGAAGAGGTTGTGACGGGAATGATAAGTGAGATAAGGTAAAACTAGAGACACTTGTCGTGCTTTCTGGCAACTGATTAATTAACACACCGAAAACAGAAAAGGTCAACTACATTTACGCAACAGAGATAAAAGAATAGGATTAGCTGGTAAACAACAACAACAACAAAAACAACAGCAACAACAATAAGGGTAGAGTTTCAAAGTGGTTTTAAACGTCACCAAAACATCAAAGGTCAGAACCCCACTTGAGCTTTTCATTCATTCATTCATTCTCCTCCCGGGTGTTCGAAGCTTCAGTCGTGGGTTCGTATGTGAGAGCGAGTCGAACCCATGTGAAGCTGTAAAAAAATGTGATCCGTATTGGCAGGGAACATTGCACTCTCTCTCTCTCTCTCTCTCTCTCTCTCTCTCTCTCTCTCTCTCTCTCTCTCTCTCTCTCTCTCTCTCATTGGAGTCACGTGGATGCACACACCTGACATTTTTCCACAGGTAATCAATCAAGCGAGTTAAGTTATCTGTGTGCGCCCCCCTCCCCCCTCTGGCACTGATTGCGTGGTGATGATGATGATAATAATGCTAAATCTGTTTAAAGAGGAGTAACTATTATCATTCCAGTCATTATCGTAGCTATGAATGAGGCAAGAGCTATGACGCAATGGGGTAAAGTGGATGGTGACGAAAGAGCTGGTAACATAAATAAAAGAAAAGAAAGCGGTATTAACTTGAAACCTCGAGTAACACCACTTTCGAAATTGGTGAATAATGTAGTAGTAGTAGTAGTAGTAGTAGTAGTAGTAGTAGTAGTAGTAGTAGTAGTAGTAGTAGAAACTAATAATGTGAGTTGGGAAATGTTTCAGTAATGGTGTTGCTGTTGTTTTGTTGTTGTTATTGTTGATGAGGTGTTGGAGGTGATTTTGTTGTGTTCTTGCTGTTGTTGTTTATGGTGTTGGTGTTGTCGGTGGTGGCGGCGGCGGCGGCGGTGGTGGTGTCGGAAGTGCAATATCTCGGATTAATATTTTCCATTAGAATATTGAGCGCCTTGTCTCCGGATAACGTCCATCCACTCCTCTATTTCGTTAATGAGACTTCGCGCAGAGACATTGCTGCTCTCTCTCTCTCTCTCTCTCTCTCTCTCTCTCTCTCTCTCTCTCTCTCTCTCTCTCTCTCTCTCTCTCTCTCTCTCTCTCTCTCTCTCTCTCTCTCATTGTGATTAAATAAAAATATTCTTACTTCTATTTTTTTCCGCCGTTCTATAAAAAATGATAATGTAGATAACGAAATAAATCAAATCAAAAATGGAAGTGAGGAGGAAAAAAGAACGTAACTCAAGTCCTTTCTCAACCTTCTCTAGAGTGAACTGAAATCGTGTTTAAAATATGATGAAAAAATGAATATACAGACTTTTGTCGAACATTTTTTTTTATGCCCCGTGGGAGTTCTGATGCATAAATAAGTCCTGCATCCGTTATCCTCTCCTGACGATATATAAATGAAAAAAATAATCTCAGGTCAGTGGCTATTTTTGTATAACTTGGTGAGGTGGAGTTGGGAGCATACGCTACAGCTGCGCGTGGTGACATAATTCTCCATCACTAGACAATGTAGCAATAAGAACCAGCAGAAAATAACCACTAAAAAGACTACCTTCCACCCTTACACAAGTCCCTCGCACGTGTAGAGACTCGTTCCCCTACATAACAGTGTGGACTCACCTCTGCACTATCGGCTTAACCTTAGTCTTCGAGTGGCTGATAAAAGAAAAAAGCCAGTCACAGCGTTAAGTACATTGGCCTAGGTCAAGATATTTTTTACACACACACACACACACACACACACACACACACACACACACACACACACACACAACACACACACACACAGATAGACATAGATAGATAGCTGGGAGAGATAAATAAATATATAATATATATATATATATATATATATAGAGAGAGAGAGAGAGAGAGAGAGAGAGAGAGAGAGAGAGAGAGAGAGAGAGAGAAACATGGGGGATAAAATTGCCTTATTAATCAAAATGGAGGCTGCTCACGAACTCGACTAGATAATTTTTCTTAACCCAGGTCATGGTCGGACCGTGCCACGCGGGACACGGCTTAGATAACACGTAACTTTCACCCCAACCAACATGACGACAGGCAGAAGGACAGACAGACAGGCAAAGACAGACCTCAGCATTACACAGAAGGTCGTGATTTATTGCCGGATTATTTCGCCTCTCACATCAACTATTCCCAAAGGTCAGAAAGATCAATCGGGTTCTCATGAGTGTTTTTTTAGGCTTATGGTACAGAGGAAGGGTCTGACTATCACCAGGGTCGTAATACTATCCCTGTAAATGTCCAAAACTCATACGAAAGTCTTTTAAATATGTGTGTTGAGGCGCCGAAATGTTTAAGACAATGAATTTAATCTTTTCCAGTGGTGTCGTCTCTCGTCCATCGTACCATCATCATCATCATCATTTATTTATTTATTTTTTCTTTGAGGGAGGGGGACACGAGTAAAAAAAAAGGAAGAGGAAGGCATAAAGGTGTCCCCTATGGCTGGAGGCGAGGAATCAAAGCCCTACACACACACACACACACACACACACACACACACACACACACACACACACACACACGTTCCCTTACTTGATCCTTTTTTTTTACTAAAGGAACGACATTATACATTAGCCTGAGTGGGCAACCTTAAGTAGGCCATTCACTGTAAAAAAAAAAAAAAAGAGGTTAAGTACATACGCTTTCTGCTGTATTGTCTTTTAGCTGTGTGTGTGTGTGTGTGTGTGTGTGTGTGTGTGTGTGTGTGTGTTAGGGGAGGGGGTTTAGGGCAGACTACCCTAACCCCCTACACTACAACCCCTTTTCCGCCCTCATCACCCCCCCTCCATCGAACCCACGTCACCACATCGTCCACTATCACATCCACAGGCGTCCAAAATTTCATCAGTTCACTCGGTTACCTGGCCTACCTGAGCACCCACGCCCACCTGTCTTCCTCCACCTGTAGTCTCTCCCACCTTCTTTTCCCTCCATATAGTCCCTCAACCCTGCTTTCCTTTACCTATAGTTTTTGCCTAGAGTTCTTCCCACTGATTCTTCTCAATTAGTATTTCCACCTACGTCACTTCCCACCAATCTATTTCCACTTTTCCTTCCCTACCTGCCTCTCCCATCCATTTCTACTTCCACCTACCATTCCTCATCTACGTCTCTCATTTTATAGTCTTTCCCACCTGTCTCTTTACCTTCCCTCTCCCATTCACCTCCCACCTTTTTTCACTTTCATCTTTCTTTCCCAACCTACCACCCTCCACCTGTCTCAATTTTCATCTACATCTCCCAATCTTAAGTCTCTTTCACCTGCTTCTCCACCTCTAGTCCCCTCCCACCTGCCCCTACCACCTGAGCCCCCTGTGTCAGCCCGGCGCCCTTCGCAGGTGGAGGTGGAGGCGGAGGCGCTGCTTCCACACGAAATATTTGACTCGCCCGCCTCAGGTATTCACGGGGGACGAGATAGCGAAAGTTAGGGAGGCAGGGTGAGGCTTATCTCTCCCTGTAAACATCTCAGATTGAACTCCTCACTATCACCTCTACCGCCCCCCTGGTACTGCTGCCCCCTTCCCCCCCCCCCCCCACCACAGCCACTACCCTTGCCTTAGTCGCTAGCCCTCCCACCTCTTCGTCTTTTCCTTCTTCTCTACTACTACTACTACTACTACTACTACTACTACTACTACTACTACTAACTACTACTACATTACACACCTTTGTTCCACCTAATCTCCATCATCATCTTTATCTCCGCCTCCTCCTCCTCTTCCTCCTCCTTCTCTTCTATATATAACGTGACACCACTCTTATCTATCCCTCCACCCACACCCAACCTCTCTCTCTCTCTCTCTCTCTCTCTCTCTCTCTCTCTCTCTCTCTCTCTCTCTCTCTCTCTCTCTCTCTCTCTCTCTCTCTCTCTCTCTCTCTCTCTCTCTCTCTCACCTTGAACCGCTGATAACGAGTCTCATGTGCCATCGCTAAAAAACACTCCATCTTTTCTCTTCGTCTTCGGGAGTGAGTGCACGGAGACTCCCCCCCCCCTCCCCTGCTCTGTATCACTGTTCGGCTCACAAGTTTGCTCGGCCCTCTTGTTCTCTTGGTATCTGATGCTATTTTTGCTTCCTTGAACTCATCCACCTCCTCTCTTGCTTTTGTGATTGTTCTTTGCATCTCTCATCTATCTTCCTTCCAGTTACTACTACTACTACTACTACTACTACTACCACTACTACTACTACTACTACTACTACTACTACTACTACTACTACTACTTCTTCCCTTCCTTTGTTTCTTTATTTCTCCATACTTTCTTTCCTTTCTTCTGCCCTTCCATCAGTCTTCCTTCACCTCCTTCTCCTCATTCTTTCCGTCCTCCTTTACTTTCCTCTCTTCCTGCTTCCCTTCTTTCCTTCCTTTCCCCTACATCTATGCCTCTACTTAACCTTCATTCCTTCCTTTCTTCTATCTTCTTCAACTTCTTCTCTTCTCCTCCTCTTTCCGTCCTTCATCCTTCCTTCCTCCTCGCTCTCTGTCCAAGCAATGCGATGTAGTACACTGACACTAACAAGAGTCACCCGCTATTGGGGCACTTTCCAACGCAAGTAGTAAGTGCGAGAGCCTCAACTCCTTTAGAAATCGAATAGACCGTTCTTTCGTTGAGTCAGGAGAGAACTGAACATATACGTGGCGAAGTGCTTTAATTCATCTGATCTGCAGGCACGAGGTGACTGTCGAGCAGATCAAATCACAGAGCGGCCAACCTCGTAATGAGCCAATAGAGTTTTTATTGCTTCTCTCTCCATGTTTCTTCAACCTCCTTCTTTCTCTCTCCCACAAAACTCATTGCAGACGGGTGGGGAGAGAGGAAGCAGAATACTTTCCCACGCCCTTTCATCTCAGCCCCACCAATGCTCCTCCTCTTGAGCCAAACTCGTGTGTCCTCCATGAACAGCAACATAAAAACAGTACTCGAAATTAACGTGTTTTTGCCACCACTTTCCCTTTTAACCTCGCGTTTCATATACACCTGACCCTCGTTTTCTGTGGGAGGGATGACGCGTGGGTATGGAGTGGTGGTCGGGGCAGGGACAGGGGGCTTTTTTGGGGGGTTGGTGAGAATATGACGCCAAGCCGACAAATCAAGCGAGTACAAAGGGTTCAGGTAAAGCCAATCAGTACAAAGGTTGATTCGGAGTCAAATGCAACAAAAGAACACTCCAAACAAACCAATAGGAAAAAAATAAAACACGGCAGTACTACATCCCTTTCATGTTGCAAACGCACTCACCCAACAGGCTACCCTCATGCATTCCCTCTTCACTGCTATACTCTCTCTCTCTCTCTCTCTCTCTCTCTCTCTCTCTCTCTCTCTCTCTCTCTCTCTCTCTCTCTCTCTCTCTCTCTCTCTCTCTCTCTCTCTCTCTCTCTCTCTCTCTCTCTCTCTCTCTCTCTCTCTCACTATATAGGCTTTGAGTTCGTTCCTGATTTATGAGAGAGAGAGAGAGAGAGAGAGAGATAACCAGTAGGTGACAGGTAAGAGCATCAGGTATTCCTCTCTCTACACCTGTGCCACCTTCATGAGAGGCAGGGGAGAGAAGGAAGGCGTCTCTCTCAAGGATTCCCAGTGGCTTGTAATGTCTAGGGTCCGTATTTTCAGACGCTCATAATAAATATTTCCGGTCACAAATTACTGGGGTTGATTTCTTATGACTTTGACGTTCATGGTTTATAAGCCTTATGAAATTATCACTAGGCTCATAAAACTACTTCAGGAAATACCCACAACCTCTATGTACAAAAACCTTACCAAATGTGGATGTGTAAGGCCTACAATGCTTGAGAATATGGGCCTAGTTATTTTTCTATGTATTAATTTGTCTGTGGATGTCTACTATTTCCTTCGTCTTTTTTAAAATTTAATTGTAGAGGTAAGACATTCGTGGGGTAATTACTTCCCCTTTAATCAATCCGAGGCACTTCCGATACTGTCCCAGCTACTCTATTGGTGCTGCTAATGCTCTAATGCTACCTTGCACGGCTTCCCCCCCCCTCCCCCCCCCCCCCCCCTCTCTCTCTCTCTCTCTCTCTCTCTCTCTCTCTCTCTCTCTCCCCCCCCCCCCTCCGTGAATTATCTCGCTCTAAATGTATTGATTCGTTGCCAAACTCACTAACACAATACATGTAAATATTTGTGGCTCATAATATTAACTTTGAGGTATGCCGCCCACTTTATTTTATTCACAGGTATAAAGTTCACTATTTTTTTCCACGGGTAGCGTTTCGTTTGGTCTAATTTGTCTGTGGTGGTGTGTGTGGTTGATTTATCTGCGGTTTGTTTGTCTATGGTTGTCTGTGTGTCTGATTGTTTGTGGTCTGTCTTTCTGTGTGTCTGATGCCGATCTTTCATAGGTGGTCTGTGTGGTGGTCTGTCTTTGGTGGTGTCTGTGGTGGTCTACCTTTGGTGATGTCTGTGGTAATCTGTCTTTAGTGGTCTGTCTGTTGTAATGTCTGTTGTGGTATGTCTGTAGTGGTATGTTTGTGGTAATCTGTCTGTGAAAATCTGTCTGTGGGAGTGTATAGAAATCAGTCTGTGGAAATGTGTAAAAATCTGACTGTGGAAATATGTCTGAGGAACTGTTGAAATCTGACTGTGATGGTCTGTCTTTGGTAGTCTGCGGTCTCTGTCTGCTAACCTATCTGTCAGCTGCGTCATGGCTCTGTATCCCCCCGACACAGCCAGACACGTGAGACAAGACAGGTAAAAGAGGTGTGTGCGGGGAGATAAGGAAGAACATAACCCTTTCCTTGCCTCCTCTAGCTCCTCCCCTCCTCCCCCCTGAAGGTATTAATGGTTACATCACGTCTTCACCCCTTCCCCCTCTCCCCTTCCTCTTCTCTCCTTTATAACATACTTCTACGCTCTCTCTCGTGACTGTGGGTTTCGTTCGTGATAATTTCATTCAACTTTTGTACCCATGCTTGTACCCAGCTCTCTCTCTCTCTCTCTCTCTCTCTCTCTCTCTCTCTCTCTCTCTCTCTCTCTCTCTCTCTCTCTCTCTCTCTCTCTTATCAAAGACCCTGAGAAAGGTCCTCGGTCAGCCGCCACTGTCTGATAAGCGAGGCGGTGGTGGTGATAAGCCCAAGGAGGAGGAGGAGGAGGAGGAGGAGGAGGAGGAGGAGGAAGAGGAGGAGGAGGAGGAGCAGTGTGTCACCTGTAACAATCAGGGGCTTAGGGTAGTGTTTCTCCAGAGTGTTCCTGGTGGTGCTCGCGCTGTCACGCTTCTGTGCACGATCCTGCAGCTCCCCGCCGCCTCCGCCACACTCCCCGCCGCGCCTCCCCAGCCTACATAAGCAACTTGCACGATGGTCGGTCCTCGCGGGGATATGCGGCACGAACTCTCGTTTCCGACGTGAAATAAAAATGTGAAGCAAAGTGTAACCCCGAGGGAGAGGAGCATCGGCAGCGGCAGAATCGGAAGAACCAACAAAAACAACACCACCACCACCACCACCACCACCACCAACAACAACAACAACAGCAGAGGAGGAGGAGAAGGAAGACACAACCTCAGCAGAATCATCAGCATCATCAGCACCAACATAGCAACAGGAGGGCCGTCAAGGGGTGTACGTGTGTGTGTGCGTGTGTGCGTGCTGAGCTTGCTAGATCTGTCTGTGGATGCGATGGCTCGATCTAAAGACGACTAGGTCAGCATTCCTTGACCAGGGCAGGGTCACGGCACTACACCCCCCTACCCCCTCCTCCTAGTCCCCCTTCCCCCACAAACCATGACCTCAAGTGCGACAAAGACTTCACCAAACACCAACGGAAGTCACGATACAACACCCACTATGATGACGATGATGAGTTCCTGGTGTCCAGATGACGACAACCGGACACCTTACAAGCCCCCAGCCCCACCTCCGCCCCGCCCCCGCCGCCCCACGCCCGCCTCCAGCCTGGCGTCCCTAGCGGCGGTGGTGGTGGTGGTGGTAGCGGGGCTGGCGGGGCCCGTGGAAGCCGGCCTGATGGACTTCTCGGCGCCGGAAGTGATCCAGTACGGCACATGCGCCCAACCCAAAGACCAGCAGCCCTTTGACTTCCGCCAGGTGAGTGCTTACCTTACCTGTGGCCGGGGAGGGGGACGGGAGGGGGGGAAAGGGAAGGACGGGAGAAAGGAAAGGGATGAAGAATGGGAAGGATTGGAGAAGGGAGAGAGTCGGGAGACGGGAAGGAACGGAGAAGGGAAAGGGATGAGGATGAAGAAATGGAAGGAGTAGAGATGAAAGGGATGAAGGTGAGGAAGGCATTGAGAAGGGAACGGGATAAAAAGGGGAAAGAATGGGATAAAGTAGGAAAAAGGCCTGAAGAAAAGGAAGGAATGGAGAAGGAAAGGGATGAAGAAGGGGAAAGAATGGGATGAAATATGGAAAAGGAATGAAGAGGAAAGAATCGAAAAGGTGAAAGGGAACAGAATGAAGAAGGGAAAGGAATGGAGAAGAGAAAGGGATGAAGAATTGGAAGGTATGGAGGAGGGAAAGGGTGAAGAAGGGGAAGGAATGAAGAAGGAAATGAGATGAAGAAGGGAAAGGAATGTAAAATGAGGGAATGGGAAAGGAGAAGAGCGACAAGTGAAAGGAAAATGAAAGGCAAGATGAATGGGCAGGAATGGAAAAAATAAAAGGGAGGATAAAGCAGAAGGAATGGAGGAAAAGGAAGCAATAAGAAAAAAAGGTAAGGAAGTAAAAATGAGGAGTAAAAGAAGGGAAAGGAATGAAGGAGATAAGGAGAGGCAAGGGAAGGAGAGAGAAAGGGAGGAGGAAGGAGGATGGATACATAAATAAGAGATGTGGCGGAAAAGAGTATAGGGGGAGGGAAAATGAAAGGAAAGGGGAGGGGGAAAGAAGAGCAAGGTGAATAGCAAGGAAAGAGAAAGTGGGAAAAAAGAGAAGCGAATTGTGGATCGAGGGGGGACGAAAAAGAAGAATAGGCAAAGAAATGGAAGGGATATAGGATGGAGGGGGAACTAAAGGGAAAAATTAAAGAAAGAGTATAAACGAATGAAGAAGGGGAAGAGCTAGGCTGCTACAGGTTAGAAAATGATAAGGGGAAGATGAAACAAAAAGCAATATAAAGGAAAGAAGATGAAGGAAGGAAAGGAAAGGGAAGAGGAAGGAAGGAAAGGGAAGGGGAAGGGAAGGGAAGGGAAAGGAAAGGAAAAGGAAGGGGACGGAAGGGAAAGGAAAGGAAAGGGGACGGAAAGGCAACGGAAGGGGAAGGAAAGGAAAGGGAAGGGGACGGAAAGGAAAGGAAAGAGAAGGGAACAGAAGTGAAAGGAAAGGGAAGGGGAAGGAAAGGAAAGGGAAGAGGAAGGTAAGGGAATGGGATGGAAAAGGGAAGGAAAGGGACGGAAAGGAAAGGAAAGGGAAGGAAAGGAAAGGGAAGGAAAAGGAAAGGATGGGAAGGGAAGGGAGGAAAGGGGAAGGGAAAGGAACGGAAGTGAAAGGAGGGGAAGGGAAGAAAAGGGAATGAAAGGGAAGGGAAGGAAAGGGAAGGGGAAGGGAAAGGAAAGGGAAGGGAAGGGAAAGAAAAGAGGGGAGAGGAAAGAAGAGGAGGGAAAGGAAAGAAGAGAAAGGGATAAAGGCACAGAGGGCAACAACGACTCGGTCACAAGAGAGGGATATGAAAAGAAGGAAAACCAATGTGAATGAATGAATGAATGAGAGGGTGGTGAAAGGAGGGAGAGGAAGGGAGAGGGAGGGGAGAGGGAAATCAAACATGCACTACACTCATCAATGACCTCCCTCCCCCTACCCCCATCAAAAATTACATATATACATTTCCGTGATACTGCTGACTGCCCTCCCTCCCTCTCCCCCCTGCCCCCCCACGCCCTCTGTTGTGTGGGAATGAAAGGTATTAATGACGCAAAAATAATTAATGTGTGTGTGTGTGTGTGTGTGTGTGTGTGTGTGTGTGTGTGTGTGTGTGTGAGCCGTAATATGCTTTGTTTGAATAATTATAGGTGAATGCGTGTATGTCAGCATATCGACCGCCCCATCGCCCCCTCCCCCCGCCAATGCCCCCCCACCCCTGAATGCAGCCTTTCAGTGCCCTCTTTCTCCCTCCATTAAAACGTATCTATCACATCTACATATTTGTCCGCGCCGCCATTCATCTGTCGATACGGTCATGAAAACCCCATTCGTGACAGGATAATAAATTTTACACACGCTCCTCTCTTTGTAATCATGAATCCCCGCCACACATACATTCACGCCAACACGATGCCGTACACACACACGCACACGCACACACACACACACACGCACACACACACACACACACACACACGCACAGGTATACATTTGGAATTCCCTGACATGAAGTAAATCAATGGAAAAAAAAAAAAAAAGGTCACTGATTTTCAACCCTTTCCCCTCCCACAAACATCCCTCGAACACTCACACGTCCCCAATACCCTAACCCATGAACACTCTCACAGCCCCACCCTTCCTTATCACCCACTACGGCCTTCATTATACTTTCTTCCCCTTCGAGTACACCCCCCACCCTCGCCTTCCCCTTAATCACCCTCTTCTCGCCTTTACACACTTCCACATCACTACATATTTATTCCCTCGTCACACCATGGAGGTAGGTAGAATCCTACCTCCATGCGTCACACCCTCCCTTTCCCGTCACTTCCCACATCCTCATCTCCCCTGCACCCGTCTAGCACCATCATCTCCTCCCCTCTACCCTCATATCCCCTTTCCCCCACACCATTACACCCCTCACATATTCCCCGTTGACACCTTCGCACTGCCTTCCCAAGCACATCCTCACCCCCAACATCACATTCTGATACTCTCAAATACATTGTTTAATAATGGTGATGTTACGTGCCCCTCACTTGAATCTCTCTACTAAATTCTTTACTCTTTAACTCTTATTTACGTTTTCCTTTTCCTTTTTTTTCTTTTTTCCTTTTTCTTTTTTTTATATTTTTATTAATTTACTTTCTTTTTCCTCTGCGCCTCAGTTCAACGGTCTGTGGTACCAGGTGGAGATGGTCCCCAATAGCTACATGGAGCCCAAACAGTGCATCACCTTACACTTCGACTGGAACGGTGAGTACAGGAGTGTGTGGAGGTAAATGGGAGGACGGGAGAGAGAAATTAACAGACAGACAGACAAACAGAAAGATGAACACAAACAAACCCAGACACACATACATAAACGAAAAAGGTGGAGTAGGAAGAGAAGAATGCATATATAGAAAAGCAGAAAGACAGTCAGACAAATAAGATAGGAGGTGGAACAGGAAGAGAAGGATGCACTCAGTCACTGTGGGAGAGAAAGGGAAAGGACAAGGTAGGTGGAGAGGAAGGCGGCCAGGTAAGGAGTCAGAGGAGGAAAGGTTGGCCAGGTGATCAGGTGAGATAAGAAGGTAATGAGGACCTGAGGAAACAATGAGAGTGACACAGGTGGAGGGAGGACGGCGGAGGAGGAGGAGGAGGAAGGAGGATACACAGAAAAGATAGGCTGGGCAGGAGTGAGAAGAAGAAGAGGAAGGATGGAGTCAAGAGGCAAATGAGAGAGAAAAATGGAAAAAATAAGTGTGGAATGTAGGAAATGAAGTAGATAGGAATTAAAGAAAGATGTTTGGTGACGGATGGAGAGAGGAAAGAAAGAAATGTATAAATGTGGGAAGGGAAGAAGATTGGCTGGGAAGGAAAGAAGAGAGAAAGGGAAAAAATGGGGAGGAAGTTCGGAGGAAAGGATGAATGAAGAGATGAAAAATGACGGATATAAAGTATGATGCTTCAGAGGAAAAGACAAAAGAAATGAATAAAAAGAAGCCAGAGAGGTAAAGAGAGAGACAAAGGAAGAGAAGAATGCATAATAGGAATGGATGAAGGAAAACAGTGAGAGTAAAAGGAGAGGAAATAGGAAGAAAGGAGAAGATAAGAAGGAATAATAAACAGTAAAAAAAAAAAATAGCTCACTTCTCATACCCTCACACAAGAATCGAACACGTATACACTACTCCACAACACCCACTAACTCACACCACGCACTACAGATCCTCACTTCCACACCTACTCCACATCCTCCCTTCCCCACTCCTCTCATCGAACCCAACACATCCCCCGTCACGTCACCCTCTCACCTCACTCCCTCTCTTCGTCAGGCGAGGCGTACAACGTGACGACGGTGGGACTGAATGAGTACAACGAGGTGGTGTATCAGGACGCCATCATCACGAGGGAGCAGCCTAAGGACCTCGCCTCACGCCCTTACCTGAAGATTAGAGCGGCCGGAGGTGAGTACAGGGGAAAGGGAGAGGGAAGGAAGTGGAGGTTATGTGGGAGAAAATGAGGGAAAGGGGAGGTAATGAGAAGCTTAATCGGAGAAAATTGAGGAAAGGAAAAGGAAGGTGAGTGAGAGACGGAGGATAGGAATAGGAACGAAAGATGAGGAAGAGGAAGGGAAGGTAAAGTGGGAGAAAACTAGGGGAAAAATACCTGGGGTGTGAGAGAGGAAGGGAAAAATAAAATAAAATAAATTGGTGGTAAATGATAGATGGATAAGAAGGGAGGGGGAAGGGAAACTAAAAAGAGGAAGAGGGGAAGTAAATGTGAAGTAAAAGGAGAGGTGAAAGTAATAGGTAAAGAAATGGGAAAATGGGTAGGTTATAGGGAAGGAAAGGGAAGGGAAGGTAGAAAAGAGAAGGGATTAAATTACTGATTGGTTGATTGGTTCTGGTTGTGAAGCTTTGAGACGGTTTCACGGCTGAGGTTATTGACATTGGAGAAACAAGATACGAGGGACAGGGAGAGGAAGGGAGGATATGGAGGGAGGGGGAAAGGGGGAATATGAAGGGTGGGGGCGAGGAGTCACAACCCCCTTCGCAGATCACGGCACAAAAATAAATGGAGAGAGCGAACAAAAAGAAAAAGGAAAGAGAGAGGAAGGAAAGGTGATGAGAAACTGAAGGATGGAGGTCACTACTAGATGGAGGCAATGAAATGGATCTAGGAAAGTGTCACGAGGTTAATGGAAAAGGGGGGAGGGAGAGAGGGGAAGGGACGGTGAGAATGAGAATGCATATAGAGGTTGAAATAGTGGAAGACAACATAGATAAAAACACTACCAAAGTCCCATTCAAAGGAAAATGTAAATACCTGGAGGAAAATGTCTTACGTAGGTATATAGAGGTAGGTATAAAAAGGTGTAAAAATGGAATAGATAACATACAGATACAACCACCGAGATCCCATTGAAAGATAAATACCTGGAGAAAAAAGTCGTATTGTTAATTCTCACAAAGAAAAGTAACCAAGGAAAGTTTATAGGAATATCTCCCTTTCATTACCTTAGTCACACCTGTAGGCCATCCTCAGGTATGCACGACGATATAATGAAGGCAAAGAATAGACACGTTCGTATTATTAATTCTCACAAAGAAAAGTAATTAGGGAAAGTTTATAGGAATATCTCCCTTTCATTACCTTAGTCACACCTGTACCCCATCTTCAGGTATGCACGACGATATAATGCAGGTAAAGAATAGACACGTTCTTCATACCACACCTCCCCGACTGATTCCACACCTCCATGCAATCCTTTCCCCTGTCCTCTAATCTTCACCCCCCCCTTTCACAGTCCCCCCGGTGCCCTACCACGTGGTCAAGACGGACTACCACAACTTCGCCTGCGTCTACTCCTGCTTCGAACTCTTCGCTCTCATGTTCGAGGCGTTCTCCGTGCTGAGCCGCCACGCCGTGCTGGACGAGGCGACCCAGCAAGCCTGCCACCAAGCCTTCGCCGCCCTGGACGTCGACGTGACCAGACTCCAGCCCGTGCGCCAGGACGGACTGTGTCTTCTGGAGGGGCTGGAAGGCTCAGGTGAGGAGGAGCGGTTGTGATGGGGAGGGAAGTGAGCAGGAGGAGGAAGAAGAGATGATGAGAAGAAAAAGGTATAGATATAAGAGGTAAAATGAGGAGCAAGCGAGGAAATGGAAGTGATATGTGATGGGATGGAAAAGGGATAACAATAGAAGACAGGAAGAGAAGAGGAGGAGCAGGCAATGAGTAGGAAGAGGGATAAACAACGGGAAGGGGAAGAAGAGGCGATGAGAAGGAAAAGGGATATGCAATGGAGAAGAGGAGAAGAGGAAGAGGCGATGGATGGAGGAGGGGTATGCAATGGGAAAGGGAAGGATGAGGAAGAGCAGGAACATGAGGGAAGTTGAAATAGAGAAGAGGAATGAGTAGAAAGTAAGGAAAGGAGAGGATATAAGAGAATGAAAAGAAACTGAGAGGAAAATTAAAGTAGGAGGAGAAAGAGGAGGAAGAAAAAGAGGAAGAGAAAGTAAGGTAAGGAGAGGATATGAGACAATGAAAAGAAACTGAGAGGAAAATTAAAGTAGGAGGAGAAAGAGGAGGAAGAAAAGGAGGAAGACGAGCGGAGAAAAGAGGATGGCAGATGACATGAAGGAACGTAAATAAAGACAAGAGGTGCCACAGAATTGGTTAGCTGGAATGAAGAGGAAAGAAGAACAGGCAGGCCAAAGAGAAGGAGGAGGAATAGGTATCAATACAAGAAGTGGAAGGCGAGTTTACATAGGGAGAAGGAGGAAAAGGAGGAGAAGGGACGAAGGGAGAGCTGAGAGGGAGAGGGAGAGAGAGGGCAGGTAAGGAGGGGAAGGGGGAGGAAAACGAGAAGCGGGGAAGTCCATGAAACTGCAGATAATGTTTAACCAACGATCCGCTGATAAAGCACAAACACTCCCTCCCTCTCCCTCTCCCTCTCTCTCTCTCTCTCTCTCTCTCTCTCTCTCTCTCCCTGGCTGACCCTCATCTCTGCAGGGGAGGCACCGCACTGGGACGAGGACGAGGAGCACGAGGACAGGAATGCATTAGCGGCGTTGACAAGCGAGGAAGTGAACCCAAATGCTTCCTCTGCCTCAAACCGACGCTCAGACCCAACTGTGCAGGAGGAGGAAGTGGAGGAGGGAGAAACGCTGATGGAGGAGGAAGAGGAGGAGGTACAAGAGGGCGAGGAGGATGCAGGAGGGGCCGAGGCCGAAGAAACAGAGGGTATATTAGCCAGCGAAACATCCTCCTTCACGAAGCTTAAACTTGCAACCTTGAGAAACCAGACAGACGGAGTAATACAAGAACGGCCGAACGGAACCTCAGGAGTAAGCGACCTTGAGGGTAAGAAGCCGAGGAAGGGTCACAGGAGGAAAAACATGAAAGGGGTGCGGAGGAGGAAAAAAGGAGAAGGGAAAGAAGAGGAAAAGACCCCTCCAACAACATCACGTAACGAGGATTTCTACCTGGACGAGATTCACCTGGACTCCCTCTACTACCCCATGCCGGAGGAAGAAAGAGGAGGAGGAGGGGGAGGAGGAGATGAACGAGGTAAGTGAGGAAGCGCTTCTGTTGACATGAGTGATGGGTATGTAAGATAGTCTCTCTCTCTCTCTCTCTCTCTCGCCGTCATTCCTAACCTGATGCTCATTACTTGAATTCCAAACACAAGCAAACACGCAGAGCATTTTACCTGGAAAGAAAAAAAAAAAAAGTGGGAGGAAATCACAGCACTTTTTCTCCCAGCCGCTTCATTGCTCTCTCTCCCACGCGCGATTACAAATACCACTTACTCTATATACTTTATTTTGGGGGGAAGGGAGGGAGAACTTAAATTTTTTTTCAATGTTTTTTTTTGTGACAGTTATCTCTCAATTTTGTGGGGTTAGTATGTATTTGTTTCACTTTTTTTTTTTGAGGGGGGAATTGTAGTTAACCTTATATTCAATGTTTTTTTCTCTGTGGCGGAAAGTAATTCAATTTTTTTTTCGGGGTGTTTTTTTCACTATTATTTGAGGGGGTATTTACATAATTCTCTCGATGTTTTTTTTATATCTCATGCCACTTGAATAGCTCACCAAACGACCCTCAGTAAGAAAACACTCAAACACACACACATACACACACACACACACAAAAAAAAAAAATCAACCTGCCAAATTATAATCAATAGTGCCATTTCTCGCACACACCTTATCCTCCTCTTACGTACATTAACGACACAATTAGCACACCCCTAACGGCCGCTAATTAGGAGGTAGGTGACGCATAACAAGCAGAAGGATGAAGAAGTTAGCAGCGTTTTTCTTTTTCATTATTTTCTACCTTCCTACAACTGTCTCTTCCCGGCTGTTTAAATAGGAGAGTATCAAGAGAACTATCGGCGGTGGCCGAAGTGATAGCGTACTGGACCCACATTCGCCGCGTGATGGACGACGCGGGTTCGAATCCTCACGCTACCACTCGGATTTTTCAGTCACCGCCGAGTGGCTTAAAACTACCCACATGCTGTCCTGAAGACCACCCATCAACCCGGACTCTAGAGGAAGCCGTCCAAGCGAATCAAGAACGAGTTCCGGGGGGCAGCATGAGCCAATGCAAGATGGCGCCACTATAAACTCTCGCCTGCGCCAGAACGGGCTGGGCCGACCATCAGGCCCCACCTGGAAGAAGCCTTGGGCCGACCATCAGGCCCCACCGGGAAGATGCCTACCGGCGCAATAGGCAACAACGTAAAAAAAAAAAAAAAAAAAAAAAAAAATAACTTGCCTTTTGCGCTTTATGTACTCGACTTTTCCTTGCCTTTCTATCTCTCTCTGATTTTGTTCTGTTATATTCTTCAGTAAGGTTTGTTTTCTATCTCTCTCTTTGCTTCCGTTTTCTTATTCATTGTAGCACTTGTAATTCTCTGTGTTGTGAATTTGACTTCCCATTCTCTATCTCTGGTTCCGTTTTCGCAGTCTTTTTAGCGGAGTTCGTTTTCTCATCTATCTTTGCTTCCGTTCTTTTATTCTCTGGCATTTATTTTTCTATATGTTGCGTAACTTGACCTATCTTTCTCTTTCTCTACCTCTGGCTTCGTTTGCATTCCCGGTAGCAGCGGGGATCATGTTTCTTAATGGTCCCTCTAAGCGAAAAAATGAGAAAAAAATATCACTCACACAAACCATTTCATAATATATATCAAAGCTTTTGTGATCAGTTTATGTATCATCTATTTTGGGGGGTTTATATCATAGCACAAATTTGGTCCGTCGCTGCTATACGGTCAAGACACAAATTTGGCCCCGTCGCTTCTCATTCTCTTCAGCAGCATTCACCTGTACTACATCAATCTTTAGTTCTTTCATTTTTTTCTTTCCCCTCTTTTTCTTCTCTTTCTCTCATCTCTCTACTTTCTCTGTCACCTTTTCTCTTCACATAAACATAACAAACAAGCCTCAACCACCTAAAACATCCCTTTAAACCACCAAATAGCTCTGACTCTTCCCAGCATTCACCAATCACACTCAGGCAAAGTTTATGGAGTGGGCGTGGCTTGCTTGTGGACTGACCAGTGACACACGATCGGTAATGAGAAAGGCGTATTTGTTTAGTACTGTGAGTGGAGAATTTATCGGCACCGCTCTCTTTCCACCTGCGTCTCTTTCCACCTGTTTCAAGAGCACTAATTAGGAGGCAAGCGACGCATAGCAAGCAGGTGGAAAAAGAGGTTCGCCGTGTTTTTTTTCTGTTCTTTTATTGTTGTTGTCCTCTACGACTCTTTCCGAAGTATTTAAAGAAGAGAGTATCGGCGGAAAATTGTGGGCTTAAACTTCTATCTGACTGTTGGTATATTTTCTGTTTCCTTCTCTTTTTTTATGTTTTTTTTTGTTTTCTTTGTTTTCCTGTTCTTTTTTGTTGTTCTCTACGACCCTTTTCGAAATACTTAAAGAAGAGAGTATAGGAGAAAGACTGTGAAACTAAAGTGGTATCTGTCTGCTGGTTGGTTCACTGTTTTTTTTTTCTCTCTTTTTAATTTGTTTTCCTATTTCCTTTTATCAGTGTGTCGCGGCTATCGTTTCCTTTGATTCTGTTTTTTTACTACTCCCCATTTTTCCTCGTTGGTTTAAGAGGAGAGTTTCGGAACGCTAAAACAAACAAAAAATGGCTCCTGTTTGGGATATATTATTGGACTTGCTTGTTATCTTTCTTTTGTTTTTCGTTTTTTTTCCTGCTTTCTTCCTTTCGCAGCGTTTCTCCGGCATCGTTCTCTTTCGTTTTTGTTTCTATTTATGTTCAGGGTTTTCTTCTCTTTTTTTATTTATTTTCTTACTTCCTTTTATATCAGCGTGTTGCGGCTTTCGTTTACTTTAATTCCATTTTTGCACTACCATGTTTTTAGGAGGGAAGTTACGGACGCTAAAACAAAACAAAACAAAACAAAAAAATGGCTTCTGTTTGGGATATATACGACTTCCCTGTTTTTTAATACCTTCCTTTTGTTTTCTTCATTTCCTCCTTTCGCAGCGTCTCTCCGGCATCGTTCTTTTCCTTGTTGTCTCTATTAATGTCCTGGGTTGTCTTTTTTTTATCTTCTTACTTCCTTTTTTATCAGTGTGTTGCGGCTAACGTTTCCTTTAATTCTGTTTCATACTCTAACTGCCATTCTTTCACGTTGTATCAGGAATAGTCTCTCGAAGCGCTAAAACAACAATAACAACAAAAAAACTAGCTTCTGTCAGGGATATGCTCCACTTTCTTATCGCCTTTCTTTTGTTTTCTTGCTCTCTTCCTTTCGCAGCGCTTCGCCAGCATCATTCTCTCTCCTTGTTGTGTTTCTATTTCCTGACGCTACTTCAAATCGCTTCAAGAGGGGAGTATCGAGGCAGCGGAGGAACTAAATTGACTTCTGTCTTCTACGCGCTCGAGTTTCTTCTTTTCTTTTGTTTCCCAAGTACCTGCAGTGGCATTTGACGGGATCGTTCCCTCTCGTTCGTGTCTTTCCCCCGCCGATCTCTCTCTCTCTCTCTCTCTCTCAAAGTTTCAAGAGGATAGTAACAAGGCAATTGATGAAGTGAATAAGCTGGCTACTGTCGAGTGATGTCTGTTGTTTCTTTCTCTTTTGTTTTCTTGTCATTTTATTGTATTTTCTTTATCTGCGTGTTAGCTCTTGGTGTTTTTTTTTTCAGTATTAAGGAAAGGAGTGAGAGAGAGAGAGAGAGAGAGAGAGAGAGAGAGAGAGAGAGAGAGAGAGAGAGAGAGAGAGAGAGAGAGAAAACGAGCGCTGCTGAAGAAAATGAGAACTTAACCAGAGAGAGATAGGGATAGAGAAGCCGAGTACACAACACATAGGCAAGTTATCTTTCTTTACAGTTGCTGACATTACTCATTACTTCCTCCCCTCCACAGATCGGGCGTCGCTCTCCACCCACGACCACGACGGTGCAGGGGGTGTCGCAGCCTCCTCCCCCCTGCTACTCCTCGCCCTGCTCACTCTCGCCCTCTGTGCCCGTGTGCCGCCCGCGCCCTAGGCAGGCAAGCAGACCCCCACAACGGATGGCAAGCCCAGTCGCCACACTCAGTACTCCTTCCCTATCCACCCCGCCCACACCGCTGCCCGAGGAGTGTGGGGTACGTGAGGACAACTTCTCGTGACATACTTTGCCGTGGACACTTTTAATGGCAAAGGAGACAGAACAAAGGCTAAAACATGTACAATTGAAGTCCCGCAATACACTGCCCTCGGTAAAGTAAACAGTGCGGTGGCTCAGTTGGTATGCTGCTGTGACATGTATTCTGAAGTCCCTGGATCGATTTCCATTTCGAGAGGAGGATGAAAAGAGAAAGATCGAAATTATTCCTAGTGTAATACTTTCTGAGGTATAGCCGAGTGATTGTTGTTAACTGACAAGGTGAACAGCAAATAGCAAGAATCGTGTTGTGAGCTGTGTTGTGTTTCATGTTCTTCCAAGGAAAAATCAAATTCCAGCGGTTTACAGTTTGTGGTAAAGCTTTGAGTCGCCTCAGATGCGAGCCAGAACAACATGAACGAAAAAAGGCAAGACGACAAAGAGCAATGGAAATGAGCTTGAGTGACAGGAGTATTGCCCGGGAGAGGAGTTAATTTAAACACAGACAGACAAGAGAAAGGCACAGTAGCTATTCAGTGGCCGCTAAAACCACTGAAAAGACTGGCCATTAAAAAGACCGACAGACACGTGAACCCGGGCATGAAACGGGACACATCTGAACTTACTGCCGCTATCTGTACTACTTGCTGGTGATGGGATGGGATCTTCGAGGTAATAAGTGCTGAGGGGGCAAAGCAAGCTATATTACTTAAACTGAAATGAAAAAAAAAAGTTATGGCAATGGTCTGACAATTGTATAGAAAATTAAATTGATCGTGATTGACGGAAAATAGATGAAGTGGTAGAGGTGAAGGTGAAGGCTTGTTGTGGTGTTTGTTGCTGTGGTGCTGATAAAGAGGAGTGATGAGTAAAGGCTTTCACCGAGTATCTTTCTGCGACTATCTTTTTTTATCTTACTTTAACTGTGACTATCTTTTTTATCTTACTTGCCGATTACTACCGCTCAGCGCAGGTCACGTAGGCGGGGAGACAATGCAAGACACACCGATACATTTTGTTTAATAAAGAAAAAAAATCTGGGATAGACGAACCTTATTGTAACTGAGCCAGTGCGACTCACCTTTTTTTTTTTTTACAGCAAAGGAGACAGCACAAGGGCACAACAAAAAGGAAACAACAATAAAAAAAAGCCCGCTACTCGCTGCTCCTGTAAAGAATCCGAAGAGGTGTCCGAAAAATTATTCCTATAGATACTTAGAAAAACTTCGCAAAGTACCCAAATATGCTACAGAAAACACAGACGAAACACAACAACCACAACAACAAAAACAACAACACCAGCAGCAAGACGAAATAGTGAAAGAGAGGAGGAGGAGGAGGAGGAGGAGAAGGAGGAGGAGGAAAAGTCTAACATATATACATACCAGTGAAAAAAAAGAAAGTTGGAGCAATCAAAACTTTGGCGAGTAAATTATCATCAAAAACTCATCTTTCCGGCAGCACGGAGATGTTTGGGCCGCGTCTCCGTGACGAACCCACGAGCCGCCATTACGACCGTCTGGCGGGGAGGCGACCAGGCGGGCAGGGAGGCGGAAGGAAGGTAAATAAAGAAGAGGAGGGACGACACGGCGCGAGGAGAAACGAAGAGAAAAAGGCAATAAGAAAAGGAAAAACGAAAAGAAAAATTGATAAAGATATTGAACAAGGACGAGATGAGAGGAGGAGGAAGAGGAACAACATGGCACGACGAAAAGGAAATAAGAAAGAAAAGAAAGAATGAAAAAGAAAAGAGGACCATGAAGGAAAGAAGACGAAAAGAAAAACAGAGAAAGAAATGGAACAAAGGCAAAAAGAAAGTATATAAAGAAGATAAAGGAAAACACGGAGCAGCGAGAAGACGAGGAGAAAGAAGCAATCAAACAAGGAAAAGAAGGACGAGCAGGCACGAAGGGAGGAAAAACGAGCAGGTGGGAAAGAAGATGAAAAGGAAAAGAAAAGGAAACATAAAACCAAAGGAAAAACGAACAAGCACGACGAGAGAATGAAAAGAAAAAAGTAACGAGAAAGAAAAAGAAAGATGACCATGTAGGGAAAATTGACTAACAGAAAAAAAGGAAAAAGAAAGGAAACAAAGGCGGAGGGACGAATAGCCCGTAAAAAAATATGGAAAGAAAAGGCAGAAAGAGAGAAAAGAGTGCCAGGCGGGAAAGAAGACAAAAAGAAACAGAGATAAAGAAACGGAACAAAAATGAAATGACAGGATGAAGAGGAGGAAGAGGAGGGACGGGTAGCCAGAAAGAAAGACGAAACGAAAAGCCAGTAAGAATGAAACGGAAAATAAAACGACCGGGCGGGTAAGAAGACGAAAAGAAACAGAGATAAAGAAACGGAACAAAAATGAAATGACAGGATGAAGAGGAGGAAGAGGAGGAACGAGTAGCCAGAAAGAAAGACGAAACGAAAAGCCAGTAAGAATGAAACGGAGAAAAAACGACCGGGCGGGTAAGAAGACGAAAAGAAGAAGAGATAAAGAAAGGGAACAAGCACGGAATGGCAGGATGAAGAGGAGGGACGAATAGCCAAGAAAAAGACGAACAGAAAAGGCAAAAAAAAAAAGGAAAACGACCAGGCGGGTAAGAAGACAAAAAGAAAAAGAGATAAAGCAAGGGAACAAGGATGGAATGGCAAGAGGAGGAGGAGGAACGAATAGTCAAGAAAAAGACGAACAGAAAAGGCAAAAAAAAAAAAAATAATAAAAACGACCAGGAGGTAAAGATGACAAAAAAAAAATACTGAGGAAAGGGAACACGGTTGGACTGACAGTAAGGGGAAGAGGAACGAATACACAACAAACAAAAAAGACGAGAAAAATATAAAGAAAAGAAAAAATGTGAAGTGGAGAGTGGAGAAAGGACAAAAAAGCGATCCATTCTTCACAATATCATCACGACCAAGCTACACTGACAACTCACCTGACAACAAACAAATCATCACAGGTATACAGCTTCATTAATACAGGAAAGGTGTTGCATAGGCCAAACCCCTTGACATACGCATACACAAACTGCACATCATCATCACCATCATCAGCCTCACTACCACCACCACCACCAACAACAACAACAACAACAACAACAACAACAACAACAACAACAACAACAACAACAACAACAACAACAACAACAACAACAACAACAACAACAACAACAACAACAACAACACACCTAGGCACCACATCTATTTTTTTTATACTTGCGATTTCCCCCCGTGAAAAAAAAAATATAGGAAGATAGTATTTTTCCTCCTGTTCCTCCTTTCCCACCCTCTCCTCCCTCGTCACAAAGAGGTGTAGGAGACCCAGTGCTTCCTCCTCTCCTCCTCCTCCTCCTCCGTCTCCTTATTTTCTTCGTTCCTTTCCATCCCCTCCCTGTCTTTCCACTATTCCCGCTCCATCCAAAGAGACTCCCTCCTCCTCCTCCTCCTCCTCCTCCTCCTCCTCCTCCTCCTCCTCCTGCTGCCGCCTCGCCTCGCCACGCCCAACGCTGCTTAACTTCTAATTTCCCCGCTGAGATTGCCTGTGTAAAGAGTTATTTTCCCCGTCCGTCCCAGGGCTGATGACGCGCGGCCACACTCGCCTCCAAACACGCTTAACAAGGACGAAAAGGAAGACATGTAAACAAAGATAAACAATGGCGGAAGAAAGAAAGAGCTTGATTAAAAGAATGCGTCAGAGGAGGGAAGAAAACACGTGTGGCGATAGAAGATGAGTTTGAAATACGTTTAATAAGGAAAAAAAGGAAGACATGAGAAAGAAAGGTGTACCCATTGAAGTCCTTTAACACCTGTAGCAATAGAAAATAAGTTTGAAAGGTTATATATTGTTATTGTTCATACGGACGAAAAAAAAGACAAACCAAAACAACAATAAAGGGGAAGAGAGAAAGAGACTTGAAAAAAAATTACAAAAGATGAAAAAGAAGAAAAGTGTACCAATGGAAATCTTTGTGACGATAGAAAATGAGTTTGAGAAGTTATATAATGTTAGTGTTGAGAAGGACGAAAGAGAAAACATATAAACAAACAAACAATAAAGGGGAAAAAGAAAGAGCCTGTTTAAAAGAATATGTCAGAGGAAGAAAAAAGTATCAACGGCAGTCTTAAAACACATGTGACGGTACAAAATGTTTGAAAAGTATGTATATAAGAGAAAAGAAACACGACTAAAAGAATATATATCAAAGGAGAAAAATGAAACTGCAATTCCAATGGTAACTTTAAAAAACCCGTGACACATAAAAGCTTCAGTGGGTCAGTTTGAATAAAGAAAAAAAAAAAAACTCAGCCATACAATTCCCGTGACAAAGAAGACAGGTGTTCTTTTGTTTTTCGAGGTCATGCAATAGAACCACAAACATTCAAAGGAGGACAATAGGAAAAGAGAAAAATAATAACAGTTGAACAAAAGGAGAGAAAATTTGTACAGCCTCTCTTTTAACTCTCTTTCAGCTTTGTTGGATTCCCTGACTCTGTATTGACGATCTGTACATATGTAAATACTGACGAAAGGTTACCGCCGACACGTGTAGAAACAAGTGACACAGCGCAGAGGTCAGGTGTGTAAAGATTCGCTGTTCTCTTCTTCGTAACGCGTGAAAGGACTTGCAAATACTGAGGTTAGGTTAGAATGGACGCGTGTGGAGATAAGTGACATAGTGAAAAAGTGAGGTGTAGATACTTAGTAATTTTTTTCGTACCGTGAGAAAGGATTTGCAGATATTGAGGTCATGTTAACATACACGTGTGGAAAGAGACATTGCTTTGAGCTCCTGTTCGAGGTCTTTGTTGTGTGAGAAGGGACTTGCAGCTTCTTGTGAGTCTTACCCAGCAAATTACGAGACATTACAGCAACTTCTATCAGCTGATGTGTGACGTGGTGTGGAGATCATGTTGAGAGGTCACACTGTTCTTTGCTCCGTTGAGTGAAAAAGGGCATGAAGCTCCTTGTGAAGTTTTTGTTACGACTTGCATCTAGCTCATTCTTTTTAACTGAAACTAAGAACAAATTATATGATGTAGAGTTAGCAATTAAGGACCAGCTATTCTTTTACATGCGCCGTGATAAAGGGCATGAAGATTATTGATAGTCTTTATTTTTCTTTCTTTCTTTTTTCATTAGTATTCTCTCGTGTAACCATATTAATGAATCGGTAAAGGTTAACATTCCTTCATTTTAGCGGTTTATATTTCCACGTTAAAAATAAAATGTATGAATACAAATATAACTGTACGCGTCACAATGGCGCTAAAAAAAAGCTGCATTTCATTTGACATTTCAGCTAAACAAATGAAAAGAGGAATAAAAAGAGAGAAAAAAAGATACGCAATTATTGACTAGAGTTGATAGCAGAGGGAGGAGAACGTGGAGGGGAGCGAAGAGGGGAGCGAAGAGGGGAGGGGGGAGGGGAGAAAAGAGGGGAGGGGAGAGAAGAGGAAAGAAGAGGGGAAACGAAGGGAGCGCAAGGGAGAAGTTATGTGATTGAGAGAGAGAGAGAGAGAGAGAGAGAGAGAGAGAGAGAGAGAGAGAGAGAGAGAGAGAGAGAGAGAGAGAGAGAGAGAGAGAGAGAGAGAGAGAGAGAGAGAGAGAGAGAGAGAGAGAGAGAGAGAGAGAGAGAGAGAGAGAGAGAGAAACTCTACAGACATTACACAGAGTCCTTTGAAGAGATGCCGACAAGGGGAGGAGGAGGAGGAGAGGAGGAGAGGAGGAGGAGGAGGAGGAGGAGAGGAGAAGGAGGAGGAGACATGTTGTTCTCCCGCCTATCTATACCCCCTCCCCCCCTTCTCTCATTCCAAAATCTGCCTCCTTCCCCTGATCTTTCTTTTTTCTTCGTTTTCCTTTACCTTGTTTTTCCGTTCTGTTCTTCACTTTCTTTTTTCTCTCATTTTTTTTCCATTTCACCCGACTCCTTTCTTTCTTTTCTCCTTTTTCTTCTCCCTCTCTTCTCCTCCTCCTCCTCCTCCTCCTCCTCCTCCTCCTCCTTCTTCTTCAGCTGCCTCACCACCACCAAGGCTTCAGACAGCGAATCGTTGACAGGAGGAGGAAAAATGCAACAACACTGGAGGGTCTCTCTCTCTCTCTCTCTCTCTCTCTCTCTCTCTCTCTCTCTCTCTCTCTTAAGGTCTCTTACCCTAAATTAAATGAAACCCAATAATCCAAAATTCTGCCCCATTTTCTAGTTTCGTTGCACCTAATAAGTAATATAATAGGTTGAGGAAGAGAGAAAAGTAGGGAGGAAAAGAAGGAAGAAGGGCAGAAGGGGGTATGGAGAGACAGAGGGGTGTCGGAGTAGTAGGGAGGAGACACTAAAGGAAAGGAGGAAGAGAGAAAAAGAAGAGAAGAATGGAAGAGAGGGAGGGAAGGAAAGACGAAAAGATGTAATGAAGATGGAGCGAGGGAGGAACAGAAGAAAGGAGTAAGTGAGGAAAGCAGGGAAGGAGAGAAAAAAAGAGATAGAGAAGAAAAAAAAGGACGCCGGGGAGGGAGGAGGGGGAGAAGAAAATGGAGAAAGGATTTACATAGATAGATTTACATAGAAAATCAGACCACACAGACCCCATGGTCCAGACTTGGTGGTCTGTCCTTAAACCTAAGTGATTTTACATTAATCAGAAGACTCCAAAACGTTGCATTTCTACTCTAGTTGATATTAAGTTGAAGGAAGTGACGGTCGAGCTTATTTTTGAAGGAGTCAATCGTGTTACACTGGACCACTGACGGTGGAAGCTTATTCCATTCTCGCACTACAACGTTGGTGAAGAAAAATTTGGTGCAGTCTGAATTTACTTGTCTACATCTGAGTTTTACGCCATTGTTCCTCGTGCGCAAAGTGTCATTTATCATAAACAATGTTGATCTGTCTACATTCGTGAAACCATTAAGTATTTTAAAACATTCGATCAGTTTTCCTCGGAGGCGACGTTTCTCAAGAGAGAACATGTTAAGGGTAGAAAGCCTTTCTTCGTAGGATTTGTTGCGCAAGGAAGGGATAATTTTCGTTGCCCGACGCTGAACACCTTCTAATTTAGCAATATCCTTTGCATGGTGGGGAGACCAAAACTGTACCGCATATTCCAAGTGGGGTAGGAAAGAGAGCGAGGAGTAAGAGGCAAGAAAAAAACGTAATGGAGAAAGAAAGGGATGGAGATAGAGGAGGAAAAAAGAGAAAAAATAGGGAGGTAAGAAATTAGGTAATGGAGAAGAAAGGAAGGAAGGGAAAAAGAGGAGGAAAAAGAGAAAAAAAAGGGAGGGAAGCAAGATAGAAAGTAATGGAGAAGGGAGAGAAGAGATGAAAAGAGAGAAAAAAGAGAAAAAGAGGAAAATAAATGACGTAAAGGAGAAGGAAGAAGAAAGGAAAGAGAGGAGTAAGAGAGGGAGGGGTAGAGCGAAGGATGGAAAGCGTGGAGGAAGAAGAAGCGAGAGGAGCAGGTGAGGGAGAGGAAGAAGAAGAGGGGAAGGAGGGAGGGAGGGGGGGATCATGAAGGCAGGTGTTACATAGCCAGTAAAACACCTTTGGCTGAAACTTGAGAAGATTCTGCCCAGGTGATGAGAGAGAGAGAGAGAGAGAGAGAGAGAGAGAGAGAGAGAGAGAGAGAGAGAGAGAGAGAGAGAGAGAGATAGAGAGAGTGATAGTGAGAGAGAGAGAGAGAGAGAGAGAGAGAGAGAGAGAGAGAGAGAGAGAGAGAGAGAGAGAGAGAGAGAGAGAGAGAGAGAGAGAGAGAGAGAGAGAGAGAGAGAGAGAGAGAGAGAGAGAGAGAGAGAGAGAGAGAGAGAGAGAGAGATAGAGAGAGAATTTTGATAAGTACTGTGTCATATTTACCAATAAGTCTCCTCTTTCTCTTCCTCCTCCTCCTCCTCCTCCTCCTCCTCCTCCTTCACGCAGACGAAGGAGCTGGAGGGAAGGAAACAAAACAACAGAACACAATCATGTCGAGTGAGCAGACGGATTACCTCGATAAGATTGAGGGCCTAAAAAGTAATAATAAACACACACACATACACACACACACACACACACACACACACACACACACACACACACACACACACACACACACACACACACACACACACACAGGAACATGAAGGGAAATAAAAGAGGCAGTTCGTGGAGGAAAGAAAAGATTATATTATTTTCTACTTCGAATCGGATCCTCAACTCAAACTAGCTCAATTAATCCAGGTGTTTTGCTCTCCTTCCCCTTCCCCCTCTCCCTCCACCTTCCTCTCCCCTTCCTCCCCTTTCCTCCTCCCCCCCTCCCCCCCTTCCGTCCTATTTCTGTCATCACCTGCCTCTCCTTTTTCTTTCCTCCGGCTCATGTGACGAAGTAGGCGAGGAGGGAGGGAGAGAGGGAGGGAGCGAGAGGAGAGGAAGGAAGAGAACACCGTCTGTCACCTGTGGAAAGAGGAAGAGGAGGAAGGAAGAGAAAGGAGGGGAGAGAGGAAGAACGAGTGACGTAGCTAAGAAAACATGCGAGGTAAGACGGAAATAATTAGCAAGAAGACGATAAGGAAAGGAAAGAATTAATGAAGTAGTAGGAGTGAAGGGAAAAAAAAAGGAGGAATAAAGTAACCAGAGAATATTAAAAGCCAAAAACAAATGATGGATAAAAGAAGCAAACTGGATGAAGCTGGATGAGAGACTGTAATGGGAAAGCGAGGAAAGGAGAAAAGACAGGCAAAAGAAAACACCGGTATGGTAATGAAATGAAAGGAAGGAAAACACACAGGGAGGGAAATACAGTTGGACATATTAAAAAAAAGAAAAATGTAGGACTAAGAGCAATGAGGGGAAGACAAGGGAAGAAAGAAATGCAAGGGAGAGAAAACATCAGTATGGAAAGGAAAAGAAAAGAAGAAATGGCGAAGGAAAAGATAAAGATATGTAAAGAAATAAAAAATGAGATTGTGCAAAAATAAAAATAAAATAAGACCGACATATGAAGAGAAAAAAAGGTAAAGTTTAATTAAGATAAAAATGAATACAAAAAATATCCGAGTTAACGAGAGAGAGAGAGAGAGAGAGAGAGAGAGAGAGAGAGAGAGAGAGAGCTGGCAAAATACATGTGATGTCCTCTTCCTCGTCCTTGTTCTTCATACTCTTTCTGCTACTCTTGCTTTTTCCTCTTAAATGTCCGAGTCTCTCTCTCTCTCTTCCCCCACGAGGATATTGGATCCCCCTTTTACGCTGTTGAGTCCTCGTCCTCCTCCTCCTCCTCCTCCTCCTCCTATTAGAATCAAGAATCAGGTTGTTAAAGGAGAAAGAAAAAGAAACAAGGACAAAAAAGAACACAAAGAAAAAAATAGAAGGAAGAAAGTAAGAAGAAGGAGGAGGAGGAGGAGGTAAAGAAGGAGGAGAAACAGAAACAGGAAGAGGATGAGGAGGAGGACGATGACGAATATGAGACGGAGGAAGACAAACAGGAAGAGAAGAAATAGAAATAAGAGAACAAAGAAGAGGAAAGGTTATTGTTGTTGTTGTTGTTGGTGGTGGTGGTGGTGGTCGAGCAGGAATATTTTTGAATGGCATATGTGGCGTCAATATTTGGAGGAATTCAGCAATACTTTTCGCTTAGGTGGTTGGGTGGGTGAGTGAGGGAGGGAGAGAAAAGGAGGGGAAAGAGAGAGGGAGATAAGACGGTAAGGAAGGAAAGGAGGGAGGAGGGAGAGAGGGCTAAGAGGGAGGGAAGGAAAATACGAAAGAAAGGAATGGAAGAATGGAGAAAAGACTGAATAAATAAAAGGTAGAAAGACAGAGACAAATAAATACGTAATAGTGTGTGTGTGTGTGTGTGTGTGTGTTTACATTAGCAAACAAAAGCATTAGATAGCAAGACAAAAGCGAAAAACAAAGCCAAAAGGGAAACATACCGACAAAAGATAAGTACGTACAAAAAGTTTCGTCCTTTCGTCCTTTTTCTCTTCCGTTCTTTACCTCCCTCCCTTCTCTTACCCTCCCTCCCTCTTCCCTGTGTCCCTCCCTTCCCTCCCTTCCCTTACCCTCCCTCCCTCTTCCCTGTGTCCCGCCCTTCCCTCCCTTCCCTTACCCTCCCTCCCTCCCTCTTCCCTGTGTCCCTCCCTTCCCTTACCCTCCCTCCCTCTTCCCTGTGTTCCTCCCTTCCCTCCCTTCTCTTACCCTCCCTCCCTCTTCCCTGTGTCCCTCCCTTCCCTCCCTTCCCTTACCCTCCCTCCCTCTTCCCTGTGTCCCGCCCTTCCCTCCCTTCCCTTACCCTCCCTCCCTCTTCCCTGTGTCCCTCCCTTCCCTCCCTTCCCTTACCCTCCCTCCCTCTTCCCTGTGTCCCTCCCTTCCCTCCCTTCCCTTACCCTCCCTCCCTCTTCCTTGTGTCCCTCCCTTCCCTCCCTTCCCTTACCCTCCCTCCCTCTTCACTCTGTCCCTCCCTTCCCTTACCCTCCCTCCCTCTTCCCTGTTTCCCTTCCTTCCCTCCCTTCACTTACCCTCTCCTCTGCCCAAGCCCTCCCTCCCTCTTCCCTCTTTCCCTCCCGTCCCTTCCACTCCCCTCTCGCTCCCTTCCCATACCCTCGCCAACCAAACCCCACCCACTCCCCCATTTTCTTCCTTGTCACCCTCCCTCCCCCTCCCTCTCGCCCCTTCCTATCCATGCCTCTCTATCTTCCTCCTACCCAAGCCTCCCTCTCGCCCCTTCCCTCCCTCCTGCACACACATCTTCCCTCGGACCAGAAACAGATAAAACTGGCGACACAAAGCGTTTCTCTCCCACAGGTGAACAGAAAAATGCTCACGGCTACGCCTTTTACCTGGGCAGTTCACCTGAATTTACCTGAGCGGCCACAACGACAGGTAATCCCCGTAAATTACAGGTGAGACAGCCGCGACTCAGCGCAGGGGGTGAAGGGGAAAGGTAGACGGAGAGCGAGGGAGAGGGAGGGAAATGAAGGAGGAGGAGAAGGAAAAAGCGAGGGAAAAGGAGGAAATGTGTAGAGGAGGAGCGGAAGGATGACACAGATATGATTTTGGTAACTTGTGTTTGTATATTTTGTTTATTTTTTTATATCTCACTTTTTAAGCCTCTGTTAGACATTTAGTTTATGTGTGAAGTAAACGATTTATATGATTTTCAAGAAAACGTTGGTACTGTAGAATGTAAATTTCAATAATATAAAAAATCAACTATCTAATATTACTCTCTCAAGAAAACATGACCAACAATACCTTTAACTGCTCCTTCTCCTCCTCCTCCTACTACTACTACTACTACTACTACAACTACTACTACTACTACTACTACTACTACTACTACTACTACTACTACTACTGCTACCACTGCTGCTGCTACTACTATGATGAAAAAAGGGTATTGCTTTAAAAATGAGAAAATAATAAAATCGAATGCTGCTAAAACGCTACGAAATGTCAAGTCATAATTACGCTGTTTGAAGCTTGTGAAAAGTCAGAAAAATAAAAAATAGTGGTGCAATTGAAAAGGCCATGAGGTAACTTATTAGGACACACACACACACACACACACACACACAGCCACACGCACTTTTTAGCAAACACAACCAAAATAAGACAAAGTAGGAATTATAGGAACTAAAAACGAGAAAAATAAATCGATACTAAGAAGTGGATATCAAACAAACAAACAAACAAACAAAAAAACCAGACACTGAAAAAATCAAATAACAGACATCACACACGGACAACAGACAGAAGAGAGGCGGAAAAGAGACGCTAAGGAGAGGATGCCAGACGGTTTAACAGACACCACACACAACACATGGACCGGGAAGAAAAGAAATAACCGACACCACACACACAAAACACAGATACGAGGGAAGAGACACAAGAGAAGCCAACTAAGCGGGAGATGCGAGAGAGATGAATTGCTAACAAATGCCACGTCTCATAAATAAACCCTGGGACAGTCCTTGAAGAAATGTGTGTGTGTGTGTGTGTGTGTGTGTGTGTGTGTGTGTGTGTGTGTGTGTGTGTGTGTGTGTGTGAGAGAGAGAGAGAGAGAGAGAGTGCATGCCGTTCTCCATGTCAATGAAGGCAAATTTAGGTAAAGGTGAGGGAGTCGGGACTTGGGAATGACTCTCTCTCTCTCTCTCTCTCTCTCTCAATAGAAAAAAATCACGTTATATCTTCCAAACTTGTAAAAGAAAAAATGACAATGAAGCGGAAATACGCGAGGGTTGCAACAGAAAAGAACAGGAGGCAACGGATGAAACTGATCCTTGAGAAACAGATAAAAAAATGCATCCGAGACAAAACTTTAGAATACCCTGAGCTGAAAACGATGGCAAAAAATATATTTCAACTGCAGCGTCCTGGTTAAACACAAGTGAAGAGACGAGTAGGAGGGGATAATAAGAACCAATCAGACAAAAAAGAAAACGGGATATCCTCTTGACGTAGACCACAGACTAAACACAAACGAAGGGGAATATGGAAAACTATCACAATGAGCTTTTAGGAGACAAGGAGAACTCGGAGGATTAATAGGGAAAAAAGAATGAGGGAGAACACTGATGCGGCGAAGACGATTAAGAGGGAAGGCGATGAAACAAAGAGAAACAAGTAGCAAGCGAACGAGAAGCAGCAAAAACCAAGAAGTAGGGAAGACAGCAAGTCAAGGAGGTAGATACAGATAGAGAGAAGTGGGTGATGGGGAGACACTGGAGGGAGGTGGACGAGAGGAAGAAAGGAAAAGCAAAGAGGTGAGTATACTGAAGAAACGGAGATTGGGAGGCAAGAAGGGAATCAGAAGCGAGACAAGGAAGTGGAAAGAGAGAGGAAAGGAA
>NC_066545.1:5862676-5877676 GCF_024679095.1 Eriocheir sinensis | reverse complement strand
TGGTTACACATTAGAAAGTCAAAGGAAAACAAAAACATCAACAAAAGTTCACCCGTTTATGTGATTAAAGAAGGTACCAGTGTAAGGTGAACTCCATTTGTCTAACATTAAAAGTATTAATAATGTTCCATAGGCGGTTTGTATCTACAATTCATGAGTGTACAAAATCTTTATTTATTTACCGTGTGATCTGGTATATCTTAGAACTTATACTCGTGTTAAAAACCTTTGTGGCTTTGTATTCTCTTTCTTATATATGAAAAGAGTTAGAAGTATACTAAATGGATTACATATTAACACTCTTTACGGATACAGTTTAAGAGGTCATAATTAATCTGGAAAGTTGGTCAGAAGGAAAAATTAAGACAAGGAAGGAGGAACACATTAGTGAATATTCTTTGCATTAACGAAAAACAAACCGATAGGAATAAAAAATAATAGTGACAAAAAAAAGGTTTGTGGGCTGCAAAACAACTACAAACGTTTCCAGTTAGTCCCGTAATCTTAAACAGGAAGTGTAATATCGAGGGAATGTGTGTGTGTGTGTGTGTGTGTGTGTGTGTGTGTGTGTGTGTGTGTGTGTGTGTGTGTGTGTGTGTGTGTGTGTGTGTGTGTGTGTAGTCTTAAAAGCTCAATAAAAGGCTCATTGCAGTTAAGTCAATTTCCGGACAGTCAGCGGCGGAGGCACCGAGGCGATCCCCGTCAGATTACCGGCGGGAAAAAAAAAGTAAACACGCGTCCAGACCATGACGGGAAAAACGTTTCAGACACTCGGTAATTAATTCGGTCGCCTGTTTGTGTCTTTCCCTAACACGCACGCACGCACACACAGCATTCACACACCATTAAATGCACGTACACACACAGAGACAGACAGACAGAAAGACAGACAGACAGACACAGACACAGACAGACAGATATAGACACACACACACACACACACACACACACACACACACACACACACACACATAACATGGTTTAATTTAAATCAAGTGTAGGATTTGAAAGACATGTGTATAGAGATAACAAATAATTCTGCGTTAAAAATAGTATTCCAATGCAATTTAGCAAAAATATTCATAAATGACATGAAACAATATAAAATTCAATTTATAATATGAAATGATAAAAAATAATAATTCTCTCTCTCTCTCTCTCTCTCTCTCTCTCTCTCTCTCTCTCTCTCTCTCTCTCTCTCTCTCTCTCTCTCTCTCTCTCTCTCTCTCTGACAACTTAATCAAAGGTAATAATAATGATAAGAAGAAAAGAAAATTAATAAAAAAAAACGAAAATATCAATAACACCAACACTCCTTGAGAGTCGGTGGCCGATTGGTCAGCGTATTGGCCTTATGAGCCCGTGGACCTTGGTTCGAGTCCCACCAAAACATGCTGATTTTTAAAACCAGCGCCGAGTGTCGGAAGATTACGTACATGCTGTCCGGATCTTCAGTCAACCTTAATTTCAGCGCCTTTCGTTCAAGAGAAGCACCGGGGGGCAGCATGGGCCAAGCAAGGGTCATATATCACGGCAGTCATGATAAATATAAATTGCCTGCGCCACTAACGGCCTGGGGTCGCCCAAGAGGCCCCTAAAGAAAGCCTACCGGCGCTATAGGCAGCACACACAAAATAACACCAATAATAATAATAATGATAATAATAATAATAATAATAATAATAATAATAATAATAATAATAATAATAATAATAACAGCAACAAAAATAACAACAACAATAATAATAACAGCACCATCACCCATTGAATCTTATCATGACCAAAAGTGACACTACCCACCACCTCACCCTCCACCTCCCCTCCTCCACCAGCCACCTTCACTAAAACCAGCAGTCGTTTCGAAGCCCCGTATCGGCGCGCTCGAACCCGCGAAGCCGAACCAATAAGCATTAGGGCGGCGGCGGCGCGGCTCGGCGGATTGCCTTGGAGATCGCCGCCGTGCAACCCGGAGATAGCGGCGCGCGGTCGGGGCCGCTGTTATGCAACCCGGAAACTCCCGCTAGCCCCGCAGACACCGCTATCAACGACGCGGACGACAGCAGTAATGATACGACCACCCTCCCTCCCTCTCAAACACTACTGCTACCACCACCACCACCAGTATCACCACCACTACCTTTAATAACCCCACCATTACTACTACCACTACCTTCACTATCACCATTTTTTACTATCAGCATCATCACCAGCAATAGCACAACCACCACAACAACCATCACTGTTACCACATCCATATTCATCATTATCATTACCATCACTAACACCACTTCTACCATCACCATCACTGTTTCTACCATCCCTATTGCTGGTTACTTCCCTCATCACCAACTGACACAAAAATAAACACAACTAACCTAACCTTTCCCAGCAAACGTAAGATAGCATAAGAGGTGATGAAAGGGATTTAAAGAATAGAAAGAGGAGGAGGAGGAGGCATAAAAAAACAGAAAAACAAAGAAGCAAAAGAAAAGGAGGAGGAGGAGGAGGGGGAGGAGGAGGAGGAGAACAAAAGAGAAAATCAAATAACCAAAATAAATCATGGAAGAGAAGAAGAAAAGAAAACACAAAACCATAAGAAAACGATGAGGAAGAGGATGAACAGGAAGACAAAAAAAATCAAAGTACCAAAATAAATCGAAGGAAAGGAAAAAAAGGAAGAAGAAAAGCGAAAATAAAGAACCATAAGAAAACGAAGAGGAGAAGAAAGAGGAGGAGGAGGAGAATGAAAACGACGATGACAAAGAAGAGGAGGAGGTGGAGGAGGAAGAAGAGGAGAAGAAAGAGGAGGAGGAGCAGAGTGAAAACGACGATGACAAAGAAGAGGAGGAGGTGGAGGAGGAAGAAGAGGAGAAGAGAAAATAAGCAGAAAGAGCAGGTGAGTGATGCGAGGGAAGAAGGAACATAAAACTGGAGGTAAAGGAGCAAGAAGAAGACGGAGCAGGAGACAAAGGAAGCACTTGAAACGCTGAAGACAAATGGGTAGTAAGAAAGATTGATGAGAGAGAGAGTGTCAGATTCTCAGATTACGGATTAAATGGCTCAGAAAGATTCGCTCTAAACCCTCGTCACGTTCTCGGCATCTTTACTTCCCTCTCTCTCTCTCTCTCTCTCTCTCTTTCTCTTTCTCTTTCTCTCTCCACTACATGGCCTACACACATAATGCTGTTGCTTGTGTCCGACAAACAGTGCAGGAAACTGAGCCTTGGCAGTAGTGGGGGAAGGGTCTGCCGTGCAAGGGGCGCCGGCCGCCACCATCTCATTCTGTTGTAACTGCCGCCGCCTCGTTCGCTGTGTAAAATGTCAAACATAGACAATACAAATGGACAAAAAAATAGTGAGCAAAGTGAACATCCGACGCGCCGTGCTCGGCACCTGCGTCGTGCTGGCCGCCGACGGCGGCGCCAGCGGCGGGGCGCGGCCCCGTAAGGTGACCATCACCCTCCTCCGGCGTCGGGGGTGCTGGCGAGCCCTCAGCTCGCGGAGGGTGGCCGTCTTCGCCTTCCCGGAGGCGTCCGGCTACATCTCCGTCCCTGCCCCGCTGGACCTGGAGTACCTCTTCAGGTGCAGCGGCAAGGCAGACGCCGCAGCCATGCAGATCAAGATCTGTGTGGCGTACTTCCGCGGTGCCACTCGCAAGGCCCGCGTGAGCCTGGAGGAATTCCTCGAGGTGCTGCTGCATGGAGGCCGACCTGGCAGTTTCCACCTGTACATCTACGAGGACAAGGTCGGCCTCCTGCAGGCCAGTCAGCAGTTCCAGGCTCTTCCAACAACATGGCCGCTGGAACAGAAAACTGGCAAAGAGAAGAAGGCCACTGACGATGATGCCACCTACAATGAGTGGAAAGATTACCTGGATAAGGTGTTCTCGGTGGACGATGATGAAGAAAACACCGACAATGATGTTGACACCGACAATGAATGGAAAGTTTACCTGGAGAAGGTATTTTCTGTGGAAGATAACGACCAAGCCGAGGTGGCCCACGAGGATGCCACCGACTATGAGTGCAAGGAAGAGGTGCTTTCGGTGGACGATGAAGTAGCAAACACCGTCAATGATGACGACAACTACAATGAATGGAGAGTTTACCTGGAGAAGGTATTTTCGGTGGAAGATAACGACCAAGCCGAGGTGGCCCACGAGAAGACCTCCGACTATTAGGTCAAGGAGGAAGAGGTGCTTTCGGTGGACGATGATGTAGCAAACACCGACGATGATGACGACACCTACAATGAATGGAAAGTTTACCTGGAGAAGGTATTTTCGGTGGAAGATAACGACCAAGCCGAGGTGGCCCACGAGAATGCCACCGACTATGAGTGCAAGGAAGAGGTGCTTTCGGTGGACGATGATGAAGAAAACACCGACAATGATGACGACAACTACAATGAATGGAAAGTTTACCTGGAGAAGGTATTTTCGGTGGAAGATAACGACCAAGCCGAGGTGGCCCACGAGAATGCCACCGACTATGAGTGCAAGGAAGAGGTGCTTTCGGTGGACGATGATGAAGAAAACACCGACAATGATGACGACACCTACAATCAATGGAAAGTTTACCTGGAGAAGGTATTTTCGGTGGAAGATAACGACCAAGCCGAGGTGGCCCACGAGGATGCCACCGACTATAAGTGCAAGGAAGAGGTGCTTTCGGTGGACGATGATGTAGCAAACACCGACGATGAAGACGACACCTACAATGGTCGGAAGGTTCTCTCGGAAACGGTGCTTGTGGATGAAAATAACGACCTTGACGAGGCAGTCCACGAGGCTGAGGAAGCCGCTGACATGGATGGCACTGCTGAAAACGAGGCCTTTGGTGACTCTGTCGCAGAAGAGAAGGAAGCCTCTGGTGACGCTGCCGCAGAAGAGGAGGCTCCAGAGCTTGGGGAAGCCTCTGGTTCCGCCGCCGCAGAAGAGGATGTCCCCGAGCTTGATGAAGCCTCTCGGAGCGGTCACAGTGCCACAGACAGGGAGTTTTCCCTTCAGGGCGACGCCCCTTCACCAGTGGCCGTCTCTGCCGCCTCCGCCACAGCTTCCCACGCTTACCGCAGCCTCACCGTGCCTCACAGATTCATGGCCCGCCTCACAGGTCCCAGCATCCGCCTGCTGGAGGATCTGGAGCGAAGCCATGACGTCAGCATCGTGCGGGTCAGGCGAACCCTTCACATCAAGGGCCACAGAGACGCCGTCCTGCAGTGCCACCGCCACATGCGCGGCGAGATCGCCGAGTGGAGGAAGCAAGAGGCCGCTGATGCTGCTGAGGCTCAGTAAGCGACCTGCTGACATGTCTGTGACCCGTGACGGCCTCGTTGACAGTGTTTCTTAACGTTTCTCTTTTCTTATCTTTTCTCTTAATTTTGATATTCCCATTTTATTGTAGTTGTTGTTGTTGTTGTTGTTGTTGTTGTTATATACATCTCCCCGGCAAGATCACAACAGATCAATCGGTTCTGTTGAAACATCATGATCCGGTCACGTGTTTCGGGTCATGGCGCTGAATGAATCGACTCAGGAAGGGACCAGACTAAATGGTTATATGGCACGAGAACAAATGCGAATTTGATGTGTGCATTCCTATCTAATAGATTGTAAACTGTCTGGTGTTAGCCCTGAGGTGTATGACTGCGCTCTCTCTCTCTCTCTCTCTCTCTCTGTCTACCTCTATATTTCAATCTCTGTAGCTTCATCTATTTCTACCGCATTAAAAAAAATATATTAAAAGGGTAACTCTAAGAGAAGAGAGAAGTAATGATAATAGAGAGCAGGAGGAAGATCGACAACTTTCACCCTCCTTTGTATCGTAGGAGGACAACTCTTCTTCGTTCCTTTCCCCACCATCTCCCCGAGTCGTGGGAGCAAAGGATATATAAGGGAAAGGAAGGGCGAATCATGACTATCAACACAGCATTTTTTTCTGGTTTTAATTCTCCTCTTTTCATATATCTTCTTCAACCCTGCTCGACTCTCCATTCCTAAATCCTCACCATCTCCTCTCTCCTTTTCTATCTTCTCCTATTTTCCCTTCCCAATCCTCCTTTTCTCTTTTCCTCTCCCTTTTTTCTCTTCTCTCCTCTCCTCTCCCTTCCCTTGAAACCCTCTTCCCTTTTTCTTACCTGTCCTCTTCTTCTATCCTCTCCTATTTTCCCTTTTTCTTACCTGTCCTCTTCTTCTATCCTCTCCTATTTTCCCTTTCCCATTCCTCCCCTCATTTTTTTTTGTGTGTGTCTTCTCCTCTCCTTTTCTCTCCCTTTTTTTCTCTTCTCTCCTCTCCTTTCCATTCCCTTAAACTCCCTTTCCTTCTCTTCTCTCATGTTCTCTTCTTCTATTCTCTCTTTTCTCTTCTCCCCCCTTTCGTCCCTTGTCCTTATCTCCTCTCTCTCCCCCAGCCTCCCCGTCTCTCTTCTCCTTCGTCCCCTGTCTTATCCCCCCCTCTCTTCTCCCTTCCTCTTCTCCCTCATCTTCCCCCGCCCACCCCTTGAGGTTATAATAAATGGGAGGTTTGAAAAAAATTGGTCCTCGCCGTCCAGTGTACAAATTGAGTTAGGTGGGTTAATTAGGGCATTTTAGAGCCAGAATATTTTCACAGCCATGTTTTCGAGAGACAGGCTCTGCTTAATTAAAAAAAGTAAACGCCAGCGAAGAGTGTCAGGAAAAATATTCATTGTCTTTTTTTTCTTTCCCTCCTCCTCCTCCTCGTCCTCCTCCTCGTCTCCCCCCATCCCACCCCTCCTCCTTCTCCTCCTCCTCCTCCTCCTCCTCTTCCTCCTTCGTTCTTTCGTCATTTTCATCTCTGGAGTTTTAGATGAAGAAAGTTTTATTATTTTCTTAATTTACCTGAGGAATATTTTTCTTGGAGAGGGTTTATTCAAGATTTACAGATTATATTATTATCATTATTACTACCATTTCAGCAGTAGCAGTAACAATAATAGTAGTAGCAGTAGTAGTAGTAGTAGTAGTAGTAGTAGTAGTAGTAGTAGTAGTAGTAGTAGTAGTTGTAGTAGTTGTAGTAGTTGTAATAGTAAGAGTAGTAGTAGTAGTAGTAGCAGTAGTAGTAATAGTAGAAGTAGTAGTAGTAGTAGTAGTAGTAGTAGTAGTAGTAGTAGTAACAGTAATAGTTGTAGTAGTAGTAGTAGTAGTAGTAGTAGCATAACACCCACCAGTACACGTATTAGTCATGTAGCGAGCCCGACACTCGTTTTACTCTCCCTCGCCTCTCATTTTCCCATCGTGTATAATGTTGCAGCAAAATTACTCCCTTGTGACACCCGCTTCCCGCCCTCTTTCCCCCTTTGTATGCGTATAAAGGGTTTAATCAAGGGAGGGAGCCGTGGTGCCGTGCCAGCCCGTCCTTTTTCCTCCCTCTACCTATCAGCCAACCCCAAAAACCCTACCTATATATACTCTCTCTCTCTCTCTCTCTCTCTCTCTCTCTCTCTCTCTCTCTCTCTCTCTCTCTCTCTCTCTCTCTCTCTCTCTCTCTCTCTCTCTCTCTCTCTCTCTCTCTCTCTCTCTTTTGATCCCATATTTTCATTTTTCTATTTCTTATCCTGCTCCTTTTTTCATATTCTTTTTTCCTGCACGTTCTTTTTCCATCTCTTCTTCTTCTCGAGCTTTAAATCAATCTTCAATTTTTTCTCCTCCTCCCTCTTCTTTTTTTCTGGCATTTTCCTTTATTTTCGTGTACTTTCTCCCCTTCTTTTACTAAGCTCTACCTCCGTTTTCAAGTCCTCCTACTCCTCCTCCTCCTCCTCCTCCTCCTCCTCGTCCTCTTCCGCCTCCTCCTCCTCCTCCTCCTCATTTGGCATTCTCTCCGCCCCTCCAGCGTCTTACATGCATCCCTCTGTCGTCCTATTTTCCTCCTCTCTCTCTCTCTCTCTCTCTCTCTCTCTCTCTCTCTCTCTCTCTCTCTCTCTCTCTCTCTCTCTCTCTCTCTCTCTCTCTCTCTCTCTCTCTCTCTCTCTCTCTCTCTCTCTCTCTCTCTCTCTCTCTCTCTCTCTCTCTCTCTCTCTCTCTCTCTCTCTCTCTCTCTCTCTCTCTCTCTCTCTCTCTCTCTCTCTCTCTCTCTCTCTCTCTCTCTCTCTCTCTCTCTCTCTCTATCACCATTTAGCCAATCACCTCACATCAGGGGTCAAAGGATTTCATTTTTCCTTCCCTCTCTCTTCTATGTTTGCACCACCGTCGCTGCCCTGACCAATCTCCTCTCAGTGCTTATTATTATTATTATTATTATTATTATTATTATTATTATTATTATTATTATTATTATGAGAGTGGGAATGAGATGCTGGTCAAATATTGTTATGTTGAGGTTGATTTTGGTTTATTTATTGCCGTTTATTTGCTGTTGTTGTTGTTGTTGTTGTTGTTGTTGTTATTGTTGTTGTATTGATGGCATTGGTGAAAGAAGGTTTGCAGTTCTCCTTATTGTTTTTGTTGTTTTGATAATGGCTGGAGCGTTGTTATTACTGTCGTTTTTGTCGTTTCTGATATTTTTTTATTATTGTTCCTCTCTATATTTTGTTTTGAGTAAGTCGTTTCAGATCTGATTGTAACAACGGAAACAAACACGAGGCGAGTTTGAAACAGAGCAAAATTGTAATCACACACACACACACACACACACACACACACACACACACACACGTGCACGGACACCCACAGTCACATTCAACAAAACAAAACCAAAACTGTGAAAACCTAAAAAGGAAAAAAAAAATCAAATAAAAAAGTCAGAACATAGACAGACACAGAACAAAAAAAAAAAAAAAAAACATACATTCAAAACCATTCTAGGCACTTTAAAAACTCGTTGTCATCCAGGCCTATACGAGAGTCTCCATATGTACACACACACATGCACACACACACACACACACACACACACACACGCACACACACACTAAAAGTCACCTCCTACTACATTCCTCCCCCTCTCCATTCACCCTTCCCCATCCTTCCTCTCCCCTTCTCTCCCCCTTCTTTCCTCCCTTCCCCCCCTCCGTTCCCCTCATCTACCGTCACACACAATCTCCCTTCCTAGCGCCGAAGCTGTTCCTCCCACTTTTATTGGGAGGGGAGGAACGGAAGAGAAGGGAGGGAAGAGGAGGGAGGGGAGGGAGGAAAAAAAGGGGAGAGAAGGAGCAAAGTGTTGGGAAAGTGTGTTAAAGAGACCGTAGCATGCGACAAAGAGAGAGAGAGAGAGAGAGAGAGAGAACAAACCCGTAATTTAGGTTCGGAATGTCTCAAGTTTACAATAATTAATGGCCGTTGTTAATTTATCTCTCTCTCTCTCTCTCTCTCTCTCTCTCTCTCTCTCTCTCTCTCTCTGTTCACACACACACACACACACACACACACACACTATAAATAACTTCAGTCTTTCTCACCTCCCCCTCATAAAAAAAAACAAATAAATCAAGTTATTGCTATGAAGATATCAACTAAAATTGATTAAATGTGACAGAGTGCAAAGGTGACACGAGGAAGAGGAGGAGGAGGAGGAGGAGGAGGAGGAGGAGGAGGAGGAGGAGGAGGAGGAGGAGGAAGAGGTTGTTGTGGAGGAGAAGGTTGAAAGGAAAGAATATACAACCAGATATGGTTATGCAGAAAGGATAATAATAATAATAATAATAATAATAATAATAATAATAATAATAATAATAATAATAATAATAATAATAATAATAATAATAATAATAATAATAATAATAATAATAATAATAATAATAATAATAATAATAATAATAATAATAATAATAATAATAATAATAATAATAATAATAATAATAATAATAATAATAATAATAATAATAATAATAATAATAATAATAATAATAATAAACTCCTCATATATATCACAATGAAATTACTTTGTTCTTAAATTGGATGGAGAGGGAGAGAGAGTAATAAGGAAGTTGAGAAAGGAGGAGGAGGAGGAGGAGGAGGAGGGAGGAGGAGGAGGAGACAGGACGAGAGGGTGACGGGAAGAGAACAGCTGGAAGTGGGGGAAGGAAAGAAAGGAAGAAGAGGAAGAGAGAGAGAAATGGAAGCTAAACAGGGAGAGAGAGAGAGAGAGAGAGAGAGAGAGAGAGAGAGAAAAAAAACGAGACGAGAGAGAAAACGAGACGAGAGAGAGACGAGACAAGACGAGACGAGACGAGAGACGAGAGAACGAGCGTGCAAGAGAAGCGAGAGCGAGCTGGAGAGAGGAAGAGCGAGAGAGAGGAAGTGATGTTGTCTGCGTGAGTGTGAATATTCATCAGACATGTTAGCCGGGACCTCCGCCGCACTGATGCAATTTATATTTTTGTGGCTGAATGAAGGTGTTGGGGGCGGTAACGGTGGCGAGGCGTGAGGAAAAAGAGGGCAAGGACGAAGAAAAGGAGGAGGAGGAGGAAGACGAGGAGGACGAAGAGGAGGAAAAAAGACAAAAGGTGGTGGAGTATGACAGAAAAAAGTAACGTAGTAAGATTAGAAGGATGACGAGGAGAAGAAGAATGGGCAAGAATTGATGAGGGACTTGAGGAGGAGGAGGAAGAGGAAAGGATGGGAGGGGAGGCGGACGGAAAGGAAGAAAGTTAAAGTGATGAAAATATTAAGGTAGTTAGAAGAAAATAAGAAAAAAAGAAGAATGGGGAAGGAAAGATGAGAGACTTGAGGAGGAGGAGGAGGAGGAGAAAATGAAGGAGGGAAAGGAGGAGGGGGACGGACGGAAAAGGAAAAAAAGTCAAAAGTGGTGCTTCAGTTCAGGAGGAGGAGGAGGAGGAGGAGGAGGAAAATACGTGAGAGAAGAATGGGAATTGGAAGATGAGGGACAGGAGGATGTGGAGGAGAAAATGAATGAGGAGGAAAAGAAGGAGGAAAATAAAGGGGACATTGGGGAAAGTTTAAGTGGTGGAAGAATGAAAGTAGGAGGAGGAGGAGGAAAGGAAGTGAGAGAATAGGAAAGGAAAATTGAGGAACTAGGAGGAAATGGAGGAAAAGGAAGGGGACAGACGGTGAAGGAAGAAAGAGAAAATAAAGAAGGAAAATAAGAACGAACTGCGAAGAAGGTAATAGAGGAGGTAGAAGTAAATCAGGAAGAGCAAAGCAGGTGAAAGAACGAGAAAAATATGATGAAAAGGAAGAAAGGAGGAAAAGGAGGAAGAGAAAATACAGAAAAAAATATGAGAACGGAGTAGACAAAACGTAAAAACAGAAGTAGAATAAAGTAGGAAAGTAGGCGGAAGAAAAAAAGGAAGATTTAATAGAGTAAAGGGTGGAGGAGTAGGAAGAAGAGGAGAAAAGTAGGGAGACAAATGAGAACGGATGAGGAAGAGGTTAAAAGAGGTGGAATAATCAAAATACGAAAAGGTTATCAGGTGTAAGATCGAGCGAAAGGTAAGTGATGAAGAAGAGGAAGAGGCGGAGGAGGAGGAGGAAACATGGAAACATGGAAACATGGAAATGCAGGCAACAGAAAGCCTATTGGCTCATTATGAGGTTGCCCGCTTTGGTGATTTAATCTGCTCGACAGCCACTTGGGGCCTGGGGAGCAGATGAAAGCACCTCGATATTGAGAAGCAGATGAAAGGACCTCAATATTCAGTTTACTCCCGACGCAGCGAAGTGCCGGTCGATTCTATATTTGAAGGAAGATTGTTCCAGTGACGAATGACTCGGTTTGAAAAGAAATTCCTTCCGATGTCTGTGTTACATCGACTAGACTGAATGGGTAAACCGTTATTTCTAGTTCTTGAGTTGGTTTGCAGTTCAAAGAATTTGGAGTAATCGACGTTATTGAATTTTTTTCAGATACTTGAAGACTTGAATCATATCCCCTCGTAGGCGTCTTTTCTCCAATGTAAAGAGATTGAGTCGCTTGAGTCGTTCCTCGTACGGTTGAGCCCTTAAGGTTGGTATCATCTTCGTGGCGCGTCGTTGAATCCTTTCGAGTAAATCAATGTCCTTTCTATAATTAGGGGACCAGAACTGTACTGCATACTCGAGGTGTGGTCTTACTATGGAATTATACAAGGATAGCATCACGTCTGGCGTTTTACACACGAGGTTCCTCGCTATGAACCCGAGCATAGTGTTGGCCTTGATGTATGGTTTTTTACAGTGATTCGCGTGTTTCAGGTCACTGCTGATAGTGACTCCAAGATCCTTTTCCTCCTGCATCGCTTGCAGAGGTCTCCCGTTCATAATGTATGTGTGGTTACTATTTCTGAAACCAATGTGCATGACTTTGCATTTGTCAACATTGAAGGACATTTCCCATTTTTCCGATCATTCGATAATGTGATTGAGGTCTTTCTGAATGATTTCGCAGTCGGTCTTTGTGAGCGCCTTTCCCCCTACCTTGGTGTCATCAGCAAATTTCGATATTGTGGATTTCAGTCCTGATTCGAGGTCGTTGATATATATGATGAAGAGAATGGGTCCCAGCACTGACCCTTGAGGAACTCCACTAGTGATTGGAAGCCAATCGGAAGGCTGTCCGTTGAGTAGTACTCGTTGTTTTCTGTCGGTGAGCCAATCTCTTATCCACGCGATCAGATTGGCTCCAATGCCCGCCGAGTGCAGTTTCTTAAGGAGTCGCTCGTGCGGTACCTTGTCGAAGGCTTTCTGAAAGTCCAGGTATATAACATCACTGGAGATGTGGGCATCCCAGTTCTTATCTATACCTTGGAAGATGTCTAATAAATTCGTTAGGCAGGAGCGCTTGTTTCTGAAGCCATGCTGGGTGTCGGAGATTACATTATTGTCTTCTAGAAACTTAACAAGTTTGTCTCTAATAGTCTTTTCAAGTATTTTTCCTGCCACTGATGTCAAACTTATAGGCCTGTAGTTTAATGCAACGCTTTTGTCTCCTTTTTTGAAAATCGGTGTTACGTTCGCCATCTTCCAGTCTTCCGCGACCTTTTTCAATTGAACAGACTGGTTGAATATGTTAGTGAGTGGCTGAAGTATTTATTGTTTAAGCTCTTTTAATAACCGCGGGGACAAACCGTCAGGTCCTGTCGACTTGTTCGTGTCGAGTTTATCCAAATACTCTTTCACTTCTTGGTCGCATATTGAGTCAATTTTCAGGGGCGTGATTCCCCTCGGCGGGTCAGGGCTCTCGGGCATGGTTTCGATGTCCTCGACTGTGAATACGGATGCGAAGTTACTGTTGAGGATTCTGGCCATCTGTTTACTGTCCTGAGTTACAGCTCCAGTCTCGTCTGTCAGGGGACCAATATTGGATTTTACTTTCTTTTTCGATCTGATGTATGTGAAGAGTTTTTTTGAATTTGTCTTGATGTCACGCGCTATTTGTTTTTCGTAGTTGCGTTTACTACTCCGAATAAGGGTGCGACAAGCTCTGAGGCTATTGTGGTACTGAGTACGGGCTTCGGCCGTGTCATTCTCTTTCATTAGGAGGAGGAGGAGAAAGAAAAAGTAGGAAATGGAGATAATTAAGAGGACGGAGAAGGAAGAAGATAAAAGCAAAGACAGAAATAGAGTAAGAAGAAAAAAGTTGGTGAAAGAACAAGATGATGATGTAGAGTAAGAGGGAAGGAGGGGGAAGAGGAAGAAAAGAAAATTACGGAGAAAAATGGAGAGAACAAGTATGGAAAAAAGGTAGAAGTGGTGGAATAATCAAAGAAGGAAGAGGAGAGAAGGTGAAAGATCAGGAGAAAGGTGATGTAGAGGAGGAGGAGGAGGAGGAGGAGGAGGAGGAGGAGGACGAGGACGAGGACGAGGAGGAGGTGACTCTGTTTTCTCTCAAGGCAGCTTCACATAGAGTCCTTTTTTCCTCCCTATTAGCTTCGCCCAGCACTCAGCGGCGGGGATTGGCGGCGAGTTACAGCTGATGCCCTCCCAAAGACAGGCGCAGCTGAGAGTAGGTTTGCCGCTGTACCGAGATGGACCCCTAACTACAAGGCTCACTCATTTGCCTTATTTACTTCAACGTGTCACATCAAGCTATTTCACTGACCTATGGAAATCCAATGCTTAAAATTTCTATTATGATGAGATAGATTTAGCGTTGGTGATACCCTTCATGCCGGTGCTGTTCCTATGTTGACAGTTCAGCTCGATGTATCCACTGTAAGTTTTCACCCCGTCCCTTACTCGGCTTTAATTGTCTAAGCCCTTCGTGTTGATTGGAAAGTTACATTTGAAGCCATGTACGTATCGTGAAAGAGAAATCACCTGGCCGGGGCCGTGGGACTCGTATTAACTGACTCAGTAAAGTCGAATAAAAGATAAAAATTGAGGGACCAAATCACGTAGGGCGGCCATTTATGAAAACCCGCCTGTGCTCTAATGGGTAACTTTAATATAATGATTTTTGAGGGTGCTGAGGGCGGCTGAGACCTAGGCTGGTATTATAAGACACTTCCGGTTCTCATACCAGCTATTTCTAAAGGTCAAGGAGGGGGTCAGTCGGGTTCTTATGATAATTTCTTCAGGTTCAAGATACAGAGGAAGGGTCAAACTACCACTAGGGTCATAAAATTACTCTTGGAAATGCCCACAACTCCTACGAAAGCCTTGTCAAATATGTGTTCTTGGGGGCCGAAATGTCTTACAATGCAACCCCTAGAGTTACTTATGGGTACCTGGACTAATATCACTAATTAAAGTTTTGTAAGGGATTTCGATCGGCGTTAAGGTTTGATAAAATTAGTCCACAAAACTATAAGGATGGTTTGGTTTTCGTCTCGCGGACTGAAATATTACCAATTGCTTCTGGGCAGGGCTAGCACAACGATCTCGCTCTCCATCCAACTGCCCTGAAACTCTGCCTGAATGAGCGGACCGACGGCAAAACTGGTCCCGATATGTTTGGTGTGCAGCTGCGTTATTGACGGTTTGATTCTCTCTCTCTCTCTCTCTCTCTCTCTCTCTCTCTCTCTCTCTCTCTCTCTCTCTCTCTCTCTCTCTCTCTCTCTCTCTCTCTCTCTCTCTCTCTCTCTCTCTCTCTCTCTCTCTCTCTCTCT
>NC_066545.1:5845176-5857676 GCF_024679095.1 Eriocheir sinensis | reverse complement strand
CTCCCTTTTTCCCTTCCTTTCCCTTCCCCTCCCTTCCCATTTCTTTTTACCTCAGTACCTCCTCTTTCACTTCTTTCCTCCAGTCTTTCTCTTACTTTCTCCTTTCCTTCCCTCCAAAGTCTCCATTTCATCATTACCTTCCTCCCTTCTTTTCCCTTCATCTCATCTCTTCCTTTTCTAGTTTGTTTTTCACTTTCTCTCCTCTCCATACATTACCTCATAAACTCCTTCCGGTTCCTCCCTTTTTCTCCCTCTCTCCTCCCTTTCCTTCTTACCTTGATGCTCCCTTCTAATTCACTCCCTTCATTTCCTTCCATGCTCCTCTCCACCTTACCAGTCATACCTCAATCCACCTCTCTTCTTCCTCCTTTCCTTCTTTCCTCACTCCCTCTTCATCAGCCTTATCACTGGGCCCTCCTTCTTTCCCTCTCCTTTTCTCTTCGCGTATTCTTTCCCAATCTCCCCCCCCTTCCCCCCCCTCCCACACTCAGATTTGGCCAAGAATGAAGGAAACACGCGGGAAACAATTCCATTCGGCCTTTTAATTTAACTTGGCATAAAAAAGGCGGCACAAGTTTTAATAGGTTAGTGTCCGTGACGTGAATAGGCGAGTGACGCGCCCCGCTGATGACTGATGAGAGGGGGGGGGGAGAGAGAGGGGAGGGAGGGAGACAAGACAAGAGCAGAGTTAGAAACGAGGAGGTGGGAATGTATGAGGGAGAGATGAAGGAAGGAAGGGAGACAATAGAGGAGGAAAGTTAGAGAAGAGGGGGGAAGGGGGAGAGGAAGAAGGGGGATGGACAGTAAGGAGTGATGGAGGGAGGAAGAGAGACAAGAGGAGAGAGAAAGTTAGAGAAGAGGAGTGGATGAGGGAGAGCAGGAGACGGAGGGAGGAAGAGAGGTGTGGATAGGAGGGAATAAAGAAGGGAGATAAAGTAGGAGGAGAGAATTAAGAGAAGTGGAGGAGGTAGGAATGTACAAGGGAGAGGAGAGAGGGAAGGGGTTGGAAAGCGTGGAGGGAGGAAAGAAAAAAAGGGACAAGAGGAAGTAGATATTTATGAGGGTAAGAGGGAGAAGGGAGGAATGAGGGTGGACATTTTGGAGGTAACCAGGAAGGGAGATAAGGAGAGAGTTAGAGAAAAGTAGGTAGGAGTAGGTGAGGGAGAGGAGGGGGAAGGAAGGGTGAAAGGAGTAAAGCATGAGAGAGGAAGGAAGGAAGGGAGGAAGGAGGAGACAGCGTTAGAAAAGAGGAAGTAGGAATGGAAGGAAAGAAAACAGGGAGGAGATGGAGGGAAGGAGATGGGGGAGAGGAACAACAAGGAGGAAGAGGAGCAAGGAATGAGGTGAAATGTGAGAGGCGTGGAAGAACAAAGGAGGAAGGAAGAAAGGAAGGAAGGAAGGAAGGAAGGAAGGAATGGAGGAAAAAAATAATAGGGAATGTGGGGAGGTAAAGAGGACTGATAAAAATTTAGGAAGGTTGACAGAAAAACAGGAGGTATAAAAGAAGGAAAAAAAAGAATAAAGGAGTGGAGATGGCATAGCAGGAATGTATAAATAAAAACAAACACAAGAAACAAGAAACGAAAGAAAAAGGAAAAAAACGGAACAAAGCAAAATGAGAGAGAGAGAGAGAGAGAGAGAGAGAGAGAGAGAGAGAGAGAGAGAGAGAGAGAGAGAGAGAGAGAAAGGGGGGACATAAAAGAAGGGAGGGAGCGAAGGATGAACAAGTTGTGGGACAGGCGTGAGAAAGTTAAGGAGCGAATGAGAAGGGAAAAAGAGAAGAAAATAAAAAAAAGAAATAAGTGAGTTTAAAAAAAAAAAAAGAGAAAAGAACGGCGAGAGAGCAAGAGCGAGAGCGAGAGAGAGAGAGAGAGAGAGAGAGAGAGAGAGAGAGAGAGAGAGAGAGAGAGAGAGTGTGTGGAGATGCAGAACAAGACTGAAGGAGTATGAGAAAGAGGGAGTGAAAGGAGGAGGAGGTAAAAGAGGAGAGACGAATATAAAACAGAGAATAGCGCAAGTAAGACAAAGGATCTGATTTCATTTTGGTCTGTGTGTGTGTATGTGTGTGTGTGTGTGTGTGTGTGTGTGTGTGTGTGTGTGTGTGTGTGTGTGTGTGTGTGTGTGTGTGTGTGTGTGTGTCTGTTTGTTTGCTTGTCTGTTTGCGTATTTAATTTTATCTACCTGTATCTTTCTCTATAAAACTGTTCGTGTTTAAATGTATGTACTGTCTATTTGCTTCGCCATTTCATCTGTCTGTTCTTTTGTTAATACGTCTTTCTACTTCCCTATTGACATGTATTCCTATTCAATGCTTTAAATGTGAATGTCTCCTTTTATTCCAGTCCTTCAGCCAACAAGAGAAAGACGGAGGGACTGCAAGGGAGGGAGTGAGGGGCGGGAAGGTGGGAAGGAGCGGGGGAGGGAGGAGCAGGCTAATCAATCGTGTGAGATAAATAGCCGCGCGGAGGAAGGAGACGAGAAGCGAGATGGGGAGATGCAAGATGAAAGGAGTGCCGGAGAAAGAATGTAAAAAGAGGAGACAAAGGGGGACGGAGCTGTTGGAAGACGAGATGATGGATAGAAATGGACAGAGGAGGAAACCAGGGAGGAAACAATGACTGAAGGTATGGATGGAATGAGAGGAGAGAGGGCAGACGGTATAAACGAGGAAAGAATGAACGAGATGGAATGGGTAGAAATAGGAGAAAGGAAAGGCAGTAGAAAGTAGAACCAAGAAGACAATGGACAAGAAATATGGGCGAATAAAGAAAGGAGAGAAAATAGAAGGCAATACCGAGGAAAGGATGAACAAGTGTTAATAGTACAAAAACTGTGCTAGATCGGCGTCGCAAGACCCTCCAACCCCCCCACCCCCCACAACAATTTATATTATGCAGCTAGGGCTCTAAAATGGAAAATGCTGAAAAGTAAAGATGGCGCCACTATAAACAGTTGCCAGCGCCACAACGGCCTGAAGCCGACCATCAGGCCCTACTATGAAGGCCTACCGGCGTCAGGGGCCAAGACGTAAAAAAAAAAAAAAAAAAATACAGCGGACTTTGTTTATAATGCCATGTTGTAGGGTTCATCAGGGCTAACAAATGTTATTATACAATGTAATGTCTGCAATGCATGGGTAAGCAAGAAAAACAGCTTGAAGAAAACAACAACAACACGAAGATGGACAATCTGTTGATCGGTAGAAAACAAAACCGAGAGAACAATGGAGAGGAGGTATAGGTTGATTAAGGAGATATGGAAAGAGAGCAGAAGATAAAAACGGTAAAGTTGAGCCCATACGCAAAAAATAACGAATCATAGGTCTTTTTTTTTCTAGCGTTTATTGTTTCCGCTCCATTTTTGTCCCTGAGCTGCCTCCTTTAATGCACAAAAGAAAAAAAAATAGCCCGTCAGTCAGGCCACGTCAGGTTAAGTTAGGAAAGCGATTAACCAGTAAAGACTCGCATGCAATTATCAACATTAATTCTATTTATATCCATTACACTTAATATCTAAATGGTCAAATGGCACGAGGATAATTTTGCAAACTGAATCAGGCGACAATGCAGGCGATACCGGAGTTGATTATGATAGACAAATTCAATTATGCAGCAGCAGCACCAGAGGAGAGAGAGAGAGAGAGAGAGAGAGAGAGAGAGAGAGAGAGAGAGAGAGAGAGAGAGAGAGAGAGAGAGAGAGAGAGAGAGAGAGAGAGAGAGAGAGAGAAATAGAGACACACAGATAGACAGACAAATAGATAGATAGACAGACAGACAGGCAGGCAGTGACATGCATACATATACATTTAGGTCCTTAAGAGAACGACACAGAAAAAAAGACAGAAAAAGAAAGAGATTTAAAGAGATAGAGATACACATATAGACAGATATACTGACATATAGATAGACACAAACAGATGAATAAATAGACAGATAGATAGATAGATAGATAGATAGATAGATAGATAGATAGATAGATAGATCGTATTTATATTAATGATGAGGCTCAGTTAGTGGACGGCGTAATTTCACCGTCCCCAGCGCCTGTAACAACACCACCAATAACAACCACAACAACCATAACAAAAACAGTGACATATTAATTGATGGTGCACACAAACACTGTCATTCAGCAGCTCCACGAGACTGATTTTTCCTCCTACACACTCTCCCCTACCCCCTCCCGCCTCCCCCCATCCCCCCCCTCTACCAGTCACCGCAACTCACACCACACACATGAACTGGAAATATTATGAAAAGTATGAAGAATGGTGCTGTTGAGACGCGGGGCTTTCATTACCGAGAGAGGACGCACTGACAGCCAGAGTGTGTCCCCTAACAAGGCTGCTCGCGCGTCTGCATTCCATTATTTTATTTTTTTTGCTTCGTTTTGTGGAATTTTTGTTATGACAATCTATTATTATTTATGGTTATTATTATGAGACGAATCAAGTAGAGAGGGAGGATTGTGGACACCATAAGCTGCCGGTTCAGCATCCCCCCAAAAAATATCACAAGACGCAGAGAATAGAAAATAAAAGCGAAAGCAAAGAAGGAAGTAAAAAGAGGGCGAGATAATATACAAGATCATAGAAGCAGAGGGACAGAGAGGTACGGCAAGAAATATCCCGGAGTACAAAAGTGAACATTGATTAAAAAAAAAAAAAAAAGTAAAAAGTAAAGACTAAAAACGATTAAACAGACAGATCAAGAGCGGAGCAAAATATATCTAAAAAGCTTTCATGCCTATTTTTTTTTATTCTATTTTGTTTCCATTTTCTATTTTTCTATTTATTTTTCGATTCATTTTTCTATTTTTTTCTACTCTTTCTATATTTTTTTCTGTTCTGCTTTTCTATCTATTTTTATATCATTTTCTATTCAATTCTATTTTTTTCTATTCTGCTTTTCTATATATTATTTATGTTATGTTATATTCAAGTCTATTTCTATTATTTCTATTTCATACCGTAATGTGGACAGACCAGGAGCGTAAAAAAAGTGGAAAAAAGATCAGTAATCGTAATAAAAGTAGAGAAAAGTGGAGAAAAGTGGAAAAGTGGAATAAAGTAGAAAAGTGGAAAAGAGTGGAAAAGTGGAAAAAGTGGAAAAGTGGAAAAATTGTAATAAAAATGGAAAAAAAGATCAGTATTCGTAATAAAAGTGGAGAAAAGTGGAAAAAAGTGGAAAAGTGGAATAAAGTAAAAAAGTGGAAAAGAGTGGAAAAGTGGAAAAAGTGGAAAAGTGGAAAAATCGTAATAAAAATGGAAAAAAAAGATAGGTAATCGTAATGTAGACAGATCAGGAGCGCAAAAAAAAAGTGGAAAAAATGCTGCTCCTGTAGAGGGATGCCAAAAAAGGAATGATCCGATTTAATGCCACACGTAACGCGCTCCCTGAGTACTGGCTTAACAACGACGCAAATGTAACAATGTAGTACTGCTGTTTTTTTGTAAAGATTTCGACGTACTCCAAAATAAAGAGATTGGCAGGTATTAGGTGGGTATTTCCCCTGATTTTTGTGCTGCACTGTCGTTATTACACGGAAAAGATAGATAGATAAGCTCGTGTACCTTTATCTTGTTATATTAAAAAAAAAACGATATATAATTTACTCCACAGCGTATACTTGCTTCTCGTGGACTTAATTTCCCTGAAGTTTCATCGAGATCTGTTAATTTAGGTTTAGAAATCTTCTCTTTGAAAATAAATAAACACCATTCACCTGCAAATATCAAATCATCCGCTAATGTAAAAACTTGTGTAACTAATTGAAAAGTGAAGATTAAGGCCATCAGTAACTTATGCTAATGACACGATAGATAATTAAAAAATGATAACATGAGCAATTTCGGTGAGCTAAATTTAATGACGTAAATGTACAGATTGAGACACAGAAAACAAGACAAAATTATTATATTAATGTAGAAATGATTTTCTTATTATGCTTCATCATAATATAATAATTTTGTCGTGTGTGTGTGTGTGTGTGTGTGTGTGTGTGTGTGTGTGTGTGTGTGTGTGTGTGTGTGTGTGTGTGTTAGAGAGAGAGAGAGAGAGAGATCCCCTTGTTAAATTATGAAATCACAATACTTTAATGTAGAAATGATTTTCTTATTATGCTTCATCATAAAGTATTGTGATTTCATAATTTAACAAGGGGAGCTCTCTCTCTCTCTCTCTCTCTCTCTCTCTCTCTCTCTCTCTCTCTCTCTCTCTCTCTCTCTCTCTCTCACACACACACACACACACACACACACACACACACACACACACACACACACACACACACACACACACACACACACACACACACACCAAAGCGAGGAGAAAGTCGGGCTGGAGAACATTTGCCGCTAATAACAAGGCAATTTACATAGTGGGGTCATTTCGTATGCAAATCCCAGTAATTCATGAACCGCCAGTGGATTCCATAATTCACTCGTTATGGACAATTTATTAATTAGTCGGGCCAGGAATGTCATTACTATTATCATTATTATCACTGCTAAATATTTCCACGGCGTAATAAATAAGAGACGAATATAAAGGAGGAAGGAAGGGATATTTTGGAAAGATGTGTATGTGTGTGTGTGTGTGTGTGTGTGTGTGTGTGTGTGTGTGTGTGTGTGTTACAGGAAGTCAATGAGTGCGTGAAAAAAAATGCAATAAAAGTCGACTTGAAGTGACGGTTAAACGGTATTGGTAAATAAAAAAGTGCCCAGTCACATATTTTGTATGCTAAAGGGACGGCTGTTATTATTATTATTATTATTATTATTATTATTATTAGTAGTAGTAGTAGTAGTAGTAGTAGTAGTAGTAGTAGCAGTATTAATATTATTATGCAAAAGTAGTTACAGTAGTTGATGTAGTATTAAAATCTGTCAATAATATGAAAATAGCGATGATGATGGGGAGTGATGATAATAATGATGGTAATAATGATAAAAACTGACAGATCTAAGGATTACCTGTTCAGATGATCAAACTTCTCGGCTGAAAATTCACCTTTCAAATGAGAAGATTTTTTTTCTTCAAAATAATAACAATACAAAAAACAAAAGAAACAACAGCAAACAAAATATCAACAGGAAGGAAGGGAGGAGAAAAGGCGAGACGAGAGGATGCAATGGACTTTTATAACTGAAACACACACACACACACACACACACACACACACACACACACACACACACGCTTGCAAAAGAATTTAAAGGTAACACAGCACTGCGCGTGACCTAAATAACATATTCCAGGCTCTTGCTTCCCGCCCAACGCGCCCTGATTTCGTTATATCAGCACCAGAAGAAACATTACGCTGCGAGCAAGACTCCCGTAAAACACTGGCGCGCCTGACTAATGGGAAATGTCGTTTAGCGTAAATAAATTCAGGGCTCTTCACGCGTAACGCAAAAACACGGAACATGACTACGAAATGTGCGGACTGGAATAAGAGAGAGAAAATAAGAGAAAGAAAATAAGAGAAAGAAAAAAAAAAGAATCCGTGCCTGCGTCAGATTCCTTACATTTTTTCCACGCCCGACTAAGAGGCGGGAAATAAAGCTGATGGGATACCGGGACTTGTTGATTAAGAATAAATTCTTCCGTCTCTTTAAACCAATTACGTAGTCACTAACAAACAACAGACCACTTCTGTCGGTCACCCTCACTTGGCGGGGACATCGGGAAGCTTTGATCAAAACTTTTCTGAAAGACCCCATTTAATCAATTACTTTCACTCCACAAGTAAGTAATACGATATTTGTGTGGCCATCCTCGTCTGACAGACATCGAATAACCAGGGATAACAAAACAATAATCTATCCAAGCAGCCCATAAGAAGAGTTCTTGCGACGCAATTAATAACATCATTTATCTGTGGTGACGGCCCTCCAACACAGCCAATCATGAGTGACAGTAGTGAAAGGAAAGAGAACGAACTCCCTCCTTTCCAAACATACTTGAACAACAAGTTCAGAAGAGATGCAATTATGTAACGTGAAGAGAACGTTGAAAAATCACAAGAAACGTTACACAGTTGATGTTGTCTATCATAGAATAATATATTCACGTATACTGCAAAATCACCGATGAAAAATTATTTATAGAACAAAAACCTTTCCTCTATCCCTTTCTTTCTTTTTTTCACCAACTATTAAAGTTCAGAGATTTTTTTTTCTTCAAATAAAAGTCACTTCAAAGAACTAGAAAACACACACACACACACACACACACACACACACACACACACACACACACACACACACACACACACACCAAAGTTTATCTGAATATAATTATTGGCGGACTATTTTTCTTCACTAATTATAACTAACTATACTGCATGTGAACGCGCGCGCGCGCGCGTGTGTGTGTGTGTGTGTGTGTGTGTGTGTGTGTGTGTGTGTGTGTGTGTGTGTGTGTGTGTATTTTACGATTGAGACAAAAATCACACAAAGAACCAAGGACACACGCCATGGATCATTTCAGTTAATATACAAAAAAAAAGCCAAAAAAATAAAACAAATGAAAAAAAGCTAATTCGTCGACACCGTGGAATAAATCGCCCTCGTCCCGGCGCGAGGATCGGGAGCGGGAATTACCACGTAGATGCCGGAATTCCAGATCAGCGGCGGACACAGTGATATATTCCAGGGGGGAAATTTATGCGTATGGAAAACTCCTGCGTATATTTCCCAACGCAACATCCGACGTGATTTGATATTTTGAAGGAGGAGGAGGAGGAGAAGCAGGAGGAGGAAGAGGATGAGGAGGAGGAGGAGGAGGGTATTGAATGAAGAGGGAGAAAGTAGTAGGGCTAAAGAAAGACGTGTGCGTTCTCTCTCTCTCTCTCTCTCTCTCTCTCTCTCTCTCTCTCCAGGCTTTCCTCCCTCTTAAGTTACCACCTTAACTCTCCTCCACTTACTTGTTCGGCATGTCAATTCCCTCCTCCTCCTCCTCCTCCCTCAATCTCGTCCATACATTTTGTGAGGGAAGAAAGGAAACTCGGAAAGTCTTCTCCTCAGGTTCCGTCTATGGTACACACTCTTCCACTAAATTCGGTTACCTACACACACACACACACACACACACACACACACACACACACTTCTTTGGCCGTTCCATTCCATTTCGGTCCTTTTCAGCTGTCTACCTCACTATTTATCTATCTCTGTATCTATCTATCTACCTATCTATCTGTGTGTATTTACCTATCTAACTGTGTATATACCAGTTTATTTATCTATTTTTGTTAAACAGTCAATCAATTAATCAATAAGTCAATCATTTTTGAGGTTATTTATCTGTCTATTTATTATTGCATCTATCTTTTTTTATTTACATTTACCTATTTTTTGAAGTTATCTATAAATGTTCAATGATTATTTTCTCTATTTTCTGCTTTTTTGTTTGTTTATTTAACCGTCTTTCCTCTGTTCGTTTGTCCATCAGCTTCCTCTACAGCCTTTCTTCCTTTCATCGTCTTTCCTTTCCTTCCTTTCGTTTCGTTCCGTTTCCTTTCCTTTCCTTCTCTCCTTCAATCACTTCTCGCCTTTGATCCTCCCGTCCTTCCGTCTGTCCGTCCGTCTGTCTGTCTGGTTCGTCTTTCGATTCTCACCAATACGACTGAACCACCACCACCACCACCACCTCCACCTCCTCCTCCTCCTCCTCCTCCTACTCCCAACCTTCCTCCAATTACGAAGACGGAGAATTACAATAGAACAAAATTGCATTATCCCAGAATTAAGTTCATTTCCATAATTTCCATTGCAGATCCAGCCGCCAACTCGCTTCCTCCTTTCCTCCAATCCCTCCCTCCCTCCCTCCCTTCCTTCTCACACCTCTCCCTCTCTCACCTGCTATACCTCCCGACACCTCCCTCCTTACCTCTCCTCGTGACATCTCCCTCCTCTCCTCCCTCTCTTTCTCCCTCCCTATCTTTCTCCTCTCCTCCTCTTTTTCCTTCCCTTCCTCAATCTGTCATTCCTTCCTTTCCTTCGTCTGTCTTTCCTTCCTCGTCCTTCTCCTCCTCCTCCTCCTCCTCCCCTTGGCATCTTCCTTCCATCACCTCCAATCTCATTCCTCCTCCTCCTCCTCCATGGTACCTTCCCTCCCTCACCTCCAATCTCAGTCCTCTTCCTCCTCCTCCTCTTCTTTCCGCTGACTGGACGGAAGACGCGGGACTTGTTAAGTAAGACGACGAAGCTCGGGGAAGAAACCGTCACTTTTTTCCCTCCTTTCTTCCCTCTTCTTGAAGGGGGAGGGAGGGAGGGAGGGAAGGGGGGGGGGGTGCGGCTTTTATTCCCTCCTAACAGCCGGCAATTGTTTCGTGAGGCGGGAGAAGAAAGGAGGAAGATTCTTTTCTCTCTCTCTCTCTCTCTCTCTCTCTCTCTCCTGCAGACACTTTTTTTCTTATGGTGATTGCTCTTTTTTCTTTCTTTTTTTTTTCTCTCCCTCGGTTACTCTTGTTTCCAGCCGAGATGTCTTTCCTTTTTTTTCTTTCTTTTTTTCTTTACTCTTTCTTTATAGTCCTCCGAGTTTTCCCACGCCGCTTCATGTTTTCCCACGGTCAACTTGTTTTTGTTTTTTTCGTTGTCTGTTTTTTTTTCTTTGTTTTTACGCAGTCAGTATTCTGTTGTCTCGACTTCTGTTCCCTTTCTGGTACACAGTCTTGGTTTCTTTGTAAGCACTTTATATTGTTTTATTTCCCACACACATGCCGTAATTACACCTACATCAATAAAATAAAATAAAACATGAGTATATATATTTCCTTTTCACAACCGCGTTTCTACGTTAAAAAATTCACTAAATAAATCTATAAATAAAACCAGGAACTACAAACAAATTTTAACAGGCTCTTATTTTTCAACTCGGTTTTTCCCTTTCTTTCATTTTCCCATTTCTCTTTGTTTCCTTATTTCTTTCTGATTCTTTCACTTTTTCTTTCATTACTTTCACGTTGGCAGGGCGTAAAAAGAAGGTAAGGCAAACAAAATAAAAAACACATGCTGTAATATTTCTGCTCGGTTCTTCTTTCCTCTGTTTTGCTTCTCACATTCCACTATACTTTGATCCCTTATTTCTTTCTCTTTCCTCCATTTTTCTTTCCATTACTTTCACGTCTGGAGTAAATAAAAACAAAACAAAATCATGCTCTTTTTTTGTACAGTTTTTCCCTTTGTTTCGTGTCTCCCATTTCACTGTATTATGCTTCCTTATTTCTTTCTCTTTCTTTAAATTTTTTTCTCCGTTGCTTCCACGTCTGCAGCAAATAAAAACAAAACAAAATCATACTCTTTTTTTTCTGTTCTTTTCCTCTCTTGATTTCATTTCTCCCTTTCCCCTTAATTTCGTTCCATTATTTCCTTCTCTTCTCTCATTCTCCTTTTCGTTACTTTCACGTCTGGAGTAAATAAAAAGAAAACAAAATCATACACTTTTTTTTCTGTTCTTTTCCTTTCTTGATTTCATTTCTCCCATTCCCCTTAATTTCGTTCCATTATTTTCTTCTCTTCTCTCATTCTTATTTTCGTTACTTTCACGTCTGGAGTTAACAAAAAAAAAATCATGCTCTTCTTTCTGCACAGCTTTTCCGTTTGTTTCATTCTCCTTTTCCACTTTATTTTGTTCCTTTTTGTTCTTCTTCCTTTCGCTATCCTTAACATTACCTCCACGTCTACAGCAAACAATAACAAAACAAAACATGCTCAAACTTTACAGATGAGTTCTTTCCTTTTTTTTTTCTCATTCTCCTGTTCCACGGTGTTTTGTTCGCTTGTTACTTTCTCTTTCTTTCACTTTCATCTTCTCTTTATTTTCGCGTTTGTAGCAACCAAAAACATAACAAATGCGTGGTCTTTTTATTCTGGTCGGTTCTTCGGTTTCATACTCCTGTTTTACTTTTTCTTGTTATTTTATTTCTTTTTCTTTCTGTCATTTTTCTTCTATTTTCTTTCTCTTCTGTAGCAAACAAAAACATAACAAATTCGTGATCTTTTTTTTCTACTTGGTTCTTCGGTTTCATACTCCTATTTTACTTTTCCTTGTTACTATTTCTTTCTTTGTCTTTCATTTTTCTTTACTTTCGCGTCTGCAGCAAACAAAAACAACAAAACAATATCATGCTCTTTTTTATGCTCCGTTCTTCTCTTTTTTTTCCCATTCCACCTTATTTTGTTCTCTTATTCCTCTCTTTTCCATTTTCTTTCCATTACTTTTACATCTACGTCAAAGAAAACAAAAAAATAAAATTATACTCTTTTTTTTCTGCTCGCTTCTTCGGTTTCATTCTCCTATTTTACCCTTTGTTGTCTCTCTATTCCTTTCTCTGTCTTTCATTATTCTTTACATTACTTTAACATCAAAACAAAACAACAACACACACACACAAAAAAAAAAAAAACATACTCTTATTTTTCTCCTCGGTTCCTCCCTTTGTTTTATTCTCCCACTCTTTATTTTGTCCCTTTATTTCTTTCTCTTCCTTTCATT
>NC_066545.1:5830176-5840176 GCF_024679095.1 Eriocheir sinensis | reverse complement strand
GGAGATAAGGATGGATAAAAAAGATAAAATGGTCAGGAAGTAAAAAGAACAGAAAGTGAAGTTAAAAGGACAACGCAGTAAGAGAAATATGGAAGAGGCAAAGGTGAGAAAAAAAGTAGAAGGAAGAGGGAGCAAAAGGAAATAAAAAGGGAGGAGTAAACAGAAGAGAGGGAAATTTAAGGAGATAGAAAAGGAAGGAAGGAAAAAGACAGTGGAAGTAGAAGAGTGAGAGAAAAAAAATAATGGGATAAAGAAGGTGGATCGTGAGGGAGTAATGAAAAAAAGGGGAATAAGGTGGAGAGGAAAATGTGGAGAGAGAGAGAGAGAGAGAGAGAGAGAGAGAGAGAGAGAGAGAGAGAGAGAGAGAGAGAGAGAGAGAGATACATACACAAACACACACACACACACACACACACACACACACACACACACACACACACACACGCTTGCGAAATAGAAAAAAAAACTTTCCCCAACTTTACCTGTTTTTTTTTTCCATCGAACATTTACAAACACCTTCCAACTCCGGTAAAGAGGAGGAAAAAAAAACTCGGGCACAAATAAATAAAACATTTCGACAACCAATTAACTTCACGTCCAAACTCGGGGCGGCACTAAGCTGCGTCCGTCACCTCGTTTTCTTTGTGTGTGTGTGTGTGTGTGTGTGTGTGTGTGTGTGTGTGTGTGTGTGTGTGTGTGTGTGTGTGTGTGTGTGTGTGTGTGTGTGTGTGTGTGTGTGTGTGTGTGTGTGTGTGTGTGTGTGTGTGTGTGTGTGTGTATTAAAATGAGTATAAAGGAACTGCAACGGAATACTTTTCAGACTAGAGAGTAAGTAGATGGATAAAGAAGGAAACTATAAAAGGAGATAAAAAAATAAAAAAGAGAGTAGGTGAAGAAAACAAGAAGGGAAACGCAGACTTAATTAAAAAAAAATACATCTCACCCAACCATGTATTTTTACCAGTGCCCATCTACATACTGCAAATTTTCCTCTTCTTACTCTCCCGCTAACCTATATTTTTTTTTTCAATTTTTTCCTCTCTGATTTTTAACCTCTATTCATTTCTTTTTACTAATTCACCAATCTTCCTCTAATTTTGTAGCCTATATTCCTTTTTCAAATTATCTCAGTATTCCTCTGACCTCTATTCATTTCACCACTTTCCTTTTCACCAATGGACCGTATTGGCTATGCAGCGCCACACGTGGCTACTCAGTGAACTGTCAAAGCAGTACTTTCCATAGAACTCTAGTTATGTATCAGAGTGCGTCTGAGGTTGCCTCCAGGATACAAGGCTTCGGTGCCGTCACCGCTCCAAGCCAACGACTGCACACACTTTACTCCTACCCGATTTCCTGACTCTACCATTTGACGAGAAAAACTGAAATCGGGTAGAAGTGAAATGTGTGCAATCGTCGTCTTGGGGCGACGGCGGCATCATGGCCGTGTATCCCTGAGACAGCCTCAGACGCACTCTAGTCTATAACTTGAACTCTATGGAAAATTCAGCTTTCAGTTGAGTGGCCACATGTAGCGCTGCCTGTATAGCCAATACGGTTCATTTTCCTCTGTCCATTTTCCTCGATTCTACTCTCTCTCTCTCTCTCTCTCTCTCTCTCTCTCTCTCTCTCTTTCCTTCATCCTGGCCTATCTACCTTCCTACCTCCCTACCCACTCCTACACACATACGGGTCTCGCAGTCTTTTTTGATGCAGCTCTTCCAGTGTTGAATTTGTTATTGCAGCCGACGCTTTTGTTGTGGTGGTTGTTGTGATTTTTTTTCCCTGGCAGCTTTTTTTTTTTTAGTATCCCATTCAGAACACATCCTCTTCAAACTATTCACTTTCTTTTTTTTCTCTCTCTCTCTCTCTCTCTCTCTCTCTCTCTTAATCCTCCGTTCGAAACACCCACACAATACCACACTCTCCTATTCCTCCTCCTCCTCTTCCTCCTCCTCCTATTCCTCCCCCTCTCCTCCTCCTCGTCTATCACATCAGCCAAAAACACATTAATATCCTAGAGTGTTTAATTTCTACTAAAAGGTAACGTAGCAATGCCCACAAATTTATGATTAGTTTAAGGACGCTATATAACCTCAAACAAACAAGTCTCCCTTCCCATAGATAGATAGATAGACTGATATATAGATAGATAGATAGATGGATGGATAGATAGATAGAGGAACTAATGGAGACGGAAAACTTAGGTAAGGCAATTTATGATTATATAGAAAAGTCGGCAAAAGTAATAAAAGTAGAAGTCGAGTAAGTTATCGCCCTTCCCTCCCACGGTGATCGGTGTTGGGGAAGAAGGAAGGTAGTGATGATGATGATGGTGGTGATGGGGATGGTGGTAGTGATGATTGTGGTGATGGTGGTGGTGGTGGTGGTAGGGAAGAAGGAGGAGTGATGTAAGTGGTAGTGGTATATAATTGGAAGAGGAAGAGGAGGAGGATTAAAGCAGTAGTAGTAGTAGTAGTAGTAGTAGTAGTAGTAGTAATAGTAGTAGTAGTAGTAAATAATCTTGTTTATAATCCTGTTTCTATCCCCTTTGTCATTTTTTTTCTTTTTAATTAATTTCCTTTTTCGTTTTTAATCTTCCTCTCCTCCTCTCCTCCTCCTCCTCCTCCTCCTGCTCGTGCGAGGGTAGCCCGCCAAATAAACACTAAAACAAAAATATTGGAACAGTTTCCCCTCGGCCACGTTCCCTCATTTTCAAGGTCACCGACACCCACCCACACCCACACCCACACCCACACACACACACACACACTACCCCCTCACTCTTCCACTTCAGTTCATCACGTTTCACCCACATCAGTCTATCGTGTGTTGACTGACAGGTTCTGATAATTCTCTTTTTTTCTTTATTCCTTACTTTTCCTTCGTGTTTTTCCTTTGATTATTTTCCTCACTCTTCACCTTGCTCATCCTACCATCACTTCTCCCTCTCTTCCTTTCTATCTACCCTCATTTCCTTCTTCTTCCATATTTTCCGTCAAGTTTCCTCTATCATAACCTTACCCTCGATTCCCTCTCTTCTTCATTCTTTTCTATTTTCCTTCAATCCTCGTTCACCATTCCAGTCCTGTCTTCAATTCTTCCCCCTTTTCTAATTTCCCTCAACTCTTCATCTTCCTAATTTTTACCTACCCTCACTTCTCTCTCTTCGATTCATCTTCCTCCACCCTCCCCTCAGTTCTTCTCTCTCTTCCTTTACCCTCTTCTTTCTCCACTCTCCTTTTCTCTCTTCCAACATCTTCCCGCTTCCCGAGTTTCCTTGACCTCCACACCACCTTCTTGACCTTCACCTCCCCTTACTTATTTATCTTCCCTTACTTCCCTCCCCTTTATTTCCCCCTCCTCGATAACCACACTCAATTCCTTCCCCTTCCTTTTGCTTTTACCCTCCTCCATCCTTTCTCTCCTCTAAAACTATCTTTACCCTTTAATATTCTCCCTTCCTTACTTACAGCACTTGACTCTCCGCATCCAGCCCCTTCCCGCCCCCCTTCCCTTGGCCCTGATACTCTCCCTCCCTCCCGCTTGGCTCTCATACTCTCCCTCCCTCCTTCCAATAGTCCTTCCCTTCATCCCAACCCTCCTCCCCTTTGCTCCTCTCATTTCAGTGTCCTTCCCCTTCGCTCCCTCCTTCTAGTGTCCCTCCCCTTCCCCCTCCTAGCACTGTCCCCCACTTTTCCCTCCACTCCCTATGTTCCTCCCCTTTCCCCCTCCTCCTAATGTTACTTCCCTTCGCCCCTCCCTACAAACAGCCTCTTCCCCATCGCCCTCTCCTACCAATGTTCCTGCTTTTCCCTCCTTCCTCTCAGTGCTTCTCCCTTTCCCCTCCCTCCCTGCAAACATGGAACTCAGCACAGCACTTCAGCACAACAGCAGCACCGCCCGACGCCAGCAGACAAAGAGAGCTGGACAGAATAATCCAACCTGCTTCCTGCTTTACTCCCTTCCTGCTTTCCTCCCTTCCTCCCTTCCTTCCTCTATTCCTTCTAATTCTTCCTTCCTTAGTCTATTTCCCGTGATCGACACCAAGGTCAAGTCCAGTCTCCATATGTCTGTCTCCTCCTCTTCCTACGCCTCCTCTTCCTCCTCCTCCTCCCCCTCCTCCTCCTCCTCCTCCTCCCTTTCTTCCCTCTTCTCCCCCCCCCCTCCCCCCGGTAACATCCGCTCACATGTAAATTGCCAATCGCCGTGAATTTACATGGCAAACATACACACACACACACACACACACACACACACACACACACACACACACACACACACACACACACACACACACACACACACACACAGCTGGATACACTCTCAGACAGTCACTCACCAGGCAAGCGAGAGAGAGAGAGAGAGAGAGAGAGAGAGAGAGAGAGAGAGAGAGAGAGAGAGAGAGAGAGAGAGAGAGAGAGAGAGAGAGAGAGAGAGAGAGAGAGAGAGAGAGAGAGCTATCAAGGTTTCGTCCTCTCTATTGTCGTTTTCTAAGCTCAATGAGACTTGCTGACTGGGAGAGAAGAGAGGAGAAGAGAAGAGAAGAGGAGAGAGGAGAAACTAACAATGGTCTCCCTCTATTCTCCCTTGGCATCTATTATCTCTACGCTTTCTTATTATCTTATCTTAGTGGATGGGAAAGCTGTTTGAATTTTTTGCTATTATTATATGTTTCCGTGTGAGAGAGGAAAGGAAGGGAGAGAGAAAAGGAGAGAGAGGAAGGGAGGGAGGGGAGATAAGGTGAGAGAATAAATGGAAAGGAAGAAAGTAAGGAAGGGAGGGAGAGAGGGAAGGGAGGGAGAGAGGGAAGAAAGGGAGGGAGGAAGAGAGGGAAGAAAGATTAGAAGGTGAGAGAACGGGTGTAAAGGAAAAAAAAAGAAGGAGAGGAAGGAGGGAGGGAGGGAAGAAGGGAGGAATGAAAGGAGGGAGGAAGAGAGGGAAGATCAAAATGTGAGGGAACGAGCGGAAAGTAAAAAAAAAAAAAAGTAAAGAGAAGAAGGGAGGGAGAGAGGGAGGGAAGATTAGAATGCGGGAGAACGCGTGGAAAGGAAGAAAGAAAAAAAAAGAGAAAGGGAGAAATGAAGGCAGGAGGTGAAGGAATCGGGATATGTCAAATTTTGTTCTTTATTCTTCCTTGGACTTTTTCTTTTGGGTGGATGGAGTCAGCTTCTCTCTCTCTCTCTCTCTCTCTCTCTCTCTCTCTCTCTCCGCTACACCATTTTTCACCGCATTATTTATCGGTACTTTGCTTCGTAGTTCCACGCCTCGTTTTCTCTCCTATCTTTCTAATTAGTTTCCCCGACAAAAATAATAACTTAAGTTTGCTTACTTGTTATTTATATTGCCTCTGTTGTCGTTTTCTTTTCCACACCCACCAGCCACCCTCACCCCCATCTCCTCCTCCTCCTCTTCCTTGGCCTTCCTCCTCCTCCTCCTCCTCCTCCTCCTCCTTCCCTAAAGACACAACATAATGAGCAAAGTTGTGAGGGAGTGATACATCATCCAACTCTTAAAAGTGAACCTTTCCTTTATCTCTTCTTCCCTCCCTTACTCCCTCCTCTCCTCTCCTCTCTCTCTCTCTCTCTCTCTCTCTCTCTCTCTCTGCGTGTGTCTGCCTTGTGGATTTCCTCTTCCCTCAAACTTTTCTTTCTTTTTATTTCCTGGCTTTCCTATCTGTTTCCCTTTTTTTCTTTCCATTATCTCCAATACTCTCTCTCTCTCTCTCTCTCTCTCTCTCTCTCTCTCTCTCTCTTACACACACACACACACACACACACACACACACACTCATCACTTTTTTTCATATTTTTCCTTTCCTTCTTCTATTTCCCACAAAACTTCAACGTAAATTTCTCTAAAGGAAGAAAGTCAGAGAACAGACAAAATAATAATTATAATCTCAATATCGTTATGCTAATAATATTCTCTTTTTTTCAGTCGAATCATCATAATAATAAGCAATGAATATATAATTACACACACACACACACACACACACACACACACACACACACACACACATACACACACACTTACACATATGAAAGAAGGAAAAGAAAGAGAGAATGAAAAAGAGAATGAAAGAGATATAAAGAAAGAAAAAGAAACAAAGAAATGAAAGAAAAAAAGAAAAAGGAGAGAGAGAGAGAGAGAGAGAGAGAGAGAGAGAGAGAGAGAGAGAGAGAGAGAGAGAGAGAGAGAAAATCCTGACCACTTATCTAATTACATCCAGTCGATCCCTGAATCCAACGCTTTCATAAATTACCGATATCAGCAATTAATTTTTCCTACATTTGCTGATGATTAACAAAAAATATCATATCCTCCTCAATACAAACTCTCCTTTCTTTTTAACTAATTTCCTTTTTTTTTCCGCCCTGTTTCCTTCCTCCCTTTCGCATTATAATCTCACAAAGCTCCTGCAATATTCCATTACTGGTGATAAAATTTCTGAGTGAGTGAGGAAAAAGTCACAGGAGAAGCAGGGAAGTTAATTTGTCATCACCACCACCACCACCACCACCACCACAACAACAACAACAACAACAACAACAACAATAACAACAACAACAACAACAACCCTCATCACCACCACCATAACCAGCCATATAGAACACCTCAATCACCAGTAACTATCAGAGCCCCTTCTACACACATGGCAACCAGTAACAGTAATACCACCACCAGCACTACCAACCACAACCATAAATGTCACCACCACTCACTCGTTAATAACTACCACCACTCATAGATACCTTAACCACCTTTCACTACAAAAACCTCGTCTGCAGATCACAAATGACAACCACTATCACCAATGTAACCAATGAGCCCCATCACCATCACCACCACATGCTCTCTATATAGGCCTAACTACCATACAATAACCACAGACAACATCAAAACCACCGTCACCTACCGAAACCATTTCTACCATTTCACCACCACCACCAAACAACATCACCACCACCATCACTGCTTCCTACTATTTTCTTCCTTCCGTTTTCTTCATTCTTCCTTGACAACTCTGAAGCCTCAAGACTATTTTTATCATTTTTACGGCGCCGCCCCCAAAGCGGCGCCCTCATGCGATACTCATTCCCGATCACAGGCCCTCATTCCGCTCCCACCCTCATTCTTTTTTAGGAGGACACGGCTGGCTACGGCGGGACGGGAGGAGGAGGAGAAGGAGGAGAAGAAAGTGGAGAAGGAGGAGGAAGAGGAAGAGGAGGAGGAGGAGGAGGAGGAGGAGGAGGAGGAGGAGGAGGAGGGGTAAGAATAGCAGCGGTAAGGACGGAGTGGGATAGTTGGAAGTACGAGGAGGAGGAAGAAGGGAAAGAAAACGAGGAACAAGGATAGTGTTGGTCATAGTAGCAAATAGAAAAAGGAAGAGGCAAGGAAGAAACATGGACCAGCAGAGGCTTCCCATGTATGTTTTAGGTATAGTTACCATTTGTAGACCCAAGATCGAAGGTCATTTGCCACTTTTCATACTACTGAATAATCTGATCAAGTTCTTTTTGGATGAATTCGCAATCGGCCGTCGTGAGAACCTTTCAACCCACTTTAATGTCTCAGCAAACATCGATAGGGAGGCTTTCAGTCCAGTTTCTAAATCGTTGATGTATTCGATAAAGGGAATGGGTCACAGCAATAACCGTTAAGGTCAGAGGAGGAGGAATACATAGGTAGAACCATGGAGGTAGGGTAGAACAGATACCAGGAGAACTGTTGGGCTGATAGACTGCGTGTGGTGGGACAGGACAGAACACAAAGGAACACAAAGTAACATAAAGGAAGAACAAACAACAGCAGACCTGATGGTCCTTACGAGGCTGTTTGTGACAAGCTACACTAACTATCTAATCAAGGGTGGAAGATGAAGGACAGCAAAGGTAAAGGCTCCTCCCCACCCCCCCATCTCTCCAGCCAAAGCTGGCAGGAAAGGAAAAAGAACCATGCAGCATGGAAAAACTGCATGAAAATTATGTAGGAAAGAGAAAAGAACTACCATTACTGCTACCACTAACCGGGAGATAAAAACTGACAAGGACACCAGTATTCGAAAGAACTTGACGTTATTACGACAATGAGTAATATCTTAGTTGCTGGTTGGATTCAAAATACTTGTCTAATCTATTCTTGAAGGCCGTAACTGTTGTACTATCAACGACATCACAGGGTAGAGAATTCCAAACATTAACGACTCGATTGAAAAAGAAGTGTTTAGCTTCGTGCGACGAGAATCTTTTATCACATCTTGATATTGTTATTTCTTCTAGTTCTATTTGATCGATCAACTGTAAAGTAATCTTCCGCATTAATATCACTGAATCATCTAAACATTTTAAACACTTCTCTTAGATCGTCTCGCATTCTTCTTTTTGATAGGCTGAATAAATTTACTTCTTTAAGCCTTTGTTCATAAGATACATTTCTTAACCTAGGAATCATTTTTGTTACTCTCCGTTGAAGCCGTTCTAACTTTTCTACGTCTTTTCTGCAATAGGGAGACCAAAACTGTACACAGTACTCTAAATGGGGTCGAACCAGCGAATTATACAGTTTTAATATTACTCTTTCCGAATAATTATTAAAGATTCGTCCGATGAAGCCAACCAATTTGTTTGCAGTTTTAACTGCCTCTGAACAATGCTGACTGGGCTTTAAATCGCTTGATATAGTGATTCCAAAGATCCTTTTCTTTACTTACTGCAGTCTTTACTTACACAGTCTCGGTGGAGGGCCTCTCCACCATCGATGATGGAGTCACTGCCACATTGCTAGCAACAAATTCCTGAAGGGCTTCACACTTCTTTCCAAGAGCATGATGTTTGTTTTTCCACTCGGTCACAGCATGCGTAAGTCTTAATCTTTGAACAAAGAGGCGACAAGTTCTACTCAGCTGGAAGTACTGAGCTGCAAATCGTCCGGGACAGACGTCACACTTACGGAGTCTCGAAGGCATTGTAAGAAAATGATGCAGGTTCACAATTTGGGCAAATATCAAAAAGCGCTCTCGAAATTACTTAAAGTGAATTGGATAAAGAATGTGTATGGATGTTAGATACTGCTGTGTTAGATGCCTCCAACACTGGGAGTTCGCTCCCATAGTGTTTTGAAAACGCCTCAAAGACCAATCGCTTGTCCTGAGCCTCGGTCACGAGAGAGACTTTCACAACCCACCGCTTTCCAGCTTTTGTCCTCATAGTTTTGTCCCATAGAACGGGGCCGGCGTAGTCACCCAGAGCAATGCTGGCAAGGGAGGAGAGGAACCAGCAATTTGTTCCCACTTTCCGAAACGTCTAACACAACTCCGCGACCCTTGCGAGGCCTGGCCAGTGGCACCTGTCACCAGGTGTTCTCCACCAACTCTAGAGAGTATTAGACGCCCTTCCAGAGAGAACAAAAAGCTGAAATATTCCTTGATTATATGAAAAACCCTCAGAAACTCCACCTAGACGCCAGGAGGTACAACCTCTTAAGGCCCACGGAAGTCATCTCTTCCAGGAGAAAAGAAGAAGAACCAGCTGTCATGCAGAATAGGGATGGGAGTCCCGTCGTTAGAGGGGAGGGACACACCGACAATTGGTTCCCAGGGAGGCTTTTCACACTCCTCTACACCGCAGGCCTAAATAACTAGGGCACGGTCCAGCTAACTAGGACCCTGCAACTCCAGCCATTGTCTCATAAAGAAATCCTCTGCCTGCAGTCCAGTCCACCGCTGCTGCTGCCCAGAGGCTTCACCTTGACCCTGGCACGGGAGACAGATCAGGTATTACACCTTGTCCAAGGGTGACCTGAGACTATGAAAGGCAGGGGCGTCTAGTTCCCTGAGATGAAAACACTTCACCCGCATACCGGGGGAGGAGGAGGAGGAGTCTGAGGGGAAAGGGGAAGGAAGGAGAGTGGTAGAGGCCAGGCATGCAGCGAGGAGGGGGAGGGGAGGGGCAAGGAAAGGACAAAAGAGAGGGAGGGAAGGCAAGAGGAGCTTTTA
>NC_066545.1:5822676-5825176 GCF_024679095.1 Eriocheir sinensis | reverse complement strand
TAAAACAGATACGTAGACAAACCAAACACACGCACACGCACACACACACACGCACATACACACACACACACACACACACACGCACACCATTCCCAGACCTCTCTCACCCTCTCGCTGGACCTGCCCAACCTCCCTCCCCTGTTCCAAACGCACGGCAGCTCCCATAAAAGAACCATATTCGTTCAACGTGTGTCTGTGCAGCCAGGGTGAGGTAGCGTCAATGACTGTGCGCCGCCGACCAGCCTGTCAACCCTGCCTACCGACACACCGAGGGGCCGAGGAGGTGCCAGTCCACTTTCCCTGTTGCCGGCATAAGACTGGTCAAGGTATATAGGTGGCGTTATATGGTGGAAGCCTCGACACTCCGTCAATCACGCTGCACGCTGTCCTTCCCTAAGCTGTGTTGAAGCCTTCCCTCCCCCTCATACCCCTTCAACTAGCCACCAGGAGGATCAAATCAGCGTGCTAGGAAGGACCTGGGCCGGACAATCTGAGTGACCTAATGAGACATATACGCATGCACCTGGCAATCCGATATCACACGGCCTTAGACTTAGACGTAGATTAGTATTTCCCGACCCTTGAGGCACACGCTGTACGTTCCACCCCCACCCCCCCCAAAAAAAAAAAAAAATCTTACCCCCTACTACATGGCACAACCAGACCCGCGAATCCTCAGTCCTGATATATTTTTATTTGTTTTACTTGTTTGCAATTTGTATATTTTCCACGCCACGACTGCCACGATTAAATATTTAAACATTTAAACATTAATTATTACTTTGTTATTATTATTACTATTAGTGCCATTATTATCATTATCGCCATTATGATTACACACACGAAAATACAAAATAAATAAACCGACAATTCAGTCAACCAGTCATTCAATCAGCCAAGGTCATCATTCAACCAATATAGAAGTCAATCAATCAGTCTGTCAGTAAGTCACGGCAACAGAGTGGATGAAGGAGCGGGTGACAGGATGGATGAATGGAATTATGAATGAATTGATGGATGAATGGATGGATGAATAATGGATGATGGATGGATGAATAATAGATGATGGATGGATGGATAGATGAGTTGCTGGCTGACTTTGGTTCAGTTAATAAAGGAGAGGAAGAGGAGGAAAAAAAAACACCCACGCATTCACGTGACCCAATTGGCTTCGTGTTTGGGGAAATTCATGGATAATTCTGGACTCGCTTTGCGCTGGTTATTAGTTTCCTCGAATCCGACCTTTTTATTTATTTATTTTTGTTCACTTCCACATCGGAGCGAAACGAAACTATTGGACGATGTTCTGATTCCGTGCGATGCTTTTAGTGATGGAGAGAGTGTTAGATAGTTTAGAGAGAGAGAGAGAGAGAGAGAGAGAGAGAGAGAGAGAGAGAGAGAGAGAGAGAGAGAGAGAGAGAGAGAGAGAGAGAGAGAGAGAGAGAGAGAGAGAGAGAGAATTCATCAAAAAAAAAAAAAAGAGGTAGATTAGCCGATATGTAGACACAGATCATACGACTACTCGTACGTACATACCTACATACATACATATATTCATGCAAACATATATACATACATACATACACACTCAGATACAAATACAAAATCCGACAGACAGACAAATGCAGACATACACAGACACAGACTGAAAATAAAAGCGGTTCATTATTTTTTCGCAATTAAGAAAAAAAAAACGGAAAAGGTAATGCAAAATAAGAGAGCCAGTGAGAGGTAGAAACAAAAAAAAAATGGTAAAAAATATAAATAAAGAGCAAAGAAAATGAGAGTGCAAAGCAATCAAATAACTAGTTTCTGAATTCATACATCGGAAAAAAAAGAACGGAAAAAAATAATGCACAAAAACTTCAGAAAAAAAACTTGGGAGGCAACATTAACAAAAGATAAAAAGAAAAAAACAACAGTAATTAACAAAAAAAAAATGAACATACGAGCAACAAGAGGAGGCAATAAGGCGAGGAATAGATGACGAAAATGAGGGAGAAGGGAGAGAGAAAGACGGGATGAGAGAGTTAATGAGGAGATTGTATTCTAATGATGAAGGGAAGGAGTCAAAATTACTGAGGAAATATCATTAAGAAGGGGAAGAGAGAGAGAGAGAGAGAGAGAGAGAGAGAGAGAGAGAGAGAGAGAGAGAGAGAGAGAGAGAGAGAGAGAGAGAGAGAGAGAGAGAGAGAGAGAGAGAGAGAGAGAGAGAGAGAGAGAATGTTACAAGGTGAGATACAAAGGAACAGCAACCGAAGTACCCCAAAGAGAGATAAAGAATGAGTGAGGGAGAGACAGGGAGGAGAGGGAGGGAGGGAGGATGGGAGAGGGAGAGAGGGAGGAACTTTCTCTCGTCATCCCCCATTAATGGTTATGGTGGCGTGTAATGGGGAGCTGTGATGGTCTGTGATAATGGTGACATTAGTTCACGATGGCTCACGCTTCCTGCCGTGTGTGTGTGTGTGTGTGTGTGTGTGTGTGTGTGTGTGTGTGTGTG
>NC_066545.1:5782676-5820176 GCF_024679095.1 Eriocheir sinensis | reverse complement strand
AAGGGTGATGATGGAAAGCATGGGTGAAGGAAGCAGAACGAGTGGCAGGGGAGGAATGTGGAGGAAGGAGGAATGGGTGAGAAGCAAGTAGGGTTAGGGAGAGAAGCATGAGGATGATGTTAGGGTGAAGGAGGGATATGGAAGAGAGAAAGAGGGGAGTAAGGGTGATGACAAGATTCCATTACCAACCCAGGAGGAGGAGGAGGAGAAGTAGGAGTAGGAGGAGGAGAAGGACGAAGAGGAGGATCAAGAGGAAGAAGAGGAGGAGATAAACCAAAGGAAAATGAGAATAAAAAAACAAAGGGAGAAGGCAGAGGAAAAGAAAAACGCGAAGAGAAAAGAGGAAGTGGACGGAGGGAGAAAAGAAAACAGGAAATTGAAGAAATGAAAGGAGAAACAGAAAGAGGAGGAAGAAGAAATCAGGACTGAGAGGAGGAGGAAAAAGGAAGAAACCTGGAAGAAAGAGAAACATTGGACGGAGGAGAAAGAATGAAACGTGAAGGAAGGAGACAGGAGAGAAGACGAAAGCCTGCAGGAGTGGAAGAGTAAAAAAAAAAAGCTAGAAAAAGGGACTGGCAGCAGAAAAATGGGTAAATGTTCAGAGACTTGCCCATCTCAAAATCTGATACACTGGCTGTTTATTTCGGGCCAAAATATTGTGCTTTTTCATTTGGAGATAGTTTTTTTTCTTTGGAAACTACTTAAAAGTGACTTAATTATTGTAATTTCATCATCCGCCGCCGCCTCCGCAAAATAACTCGCAGAGGGTTTAGGGTGGGGGAACATATTTAAACTATCCCAACCGAACTTTACGACCTAACAGCTAACGGGGGGGCTTTGCCCCCTTCGACCCCCCTTCTAACCCCTCCCCCCACATGTATATGAGACTTATTTCTGCGAGGAGGTATTTCTCGCAACACCGGCTGCTCCGCCACCGCGCCCGTCGCCAGAGCAGTCAAACATGGCGCGCGTAAACAGTGGTGGCCGTAATTATTTCGTAAAACTAGAGAAGTACAACAGTAGTACGTAGAACACCGTAGAATTAATCTAACCTTACCAGGCGAGTGTGACCCAAATTATTGAGAATAGTACGCTATCTCTCCAACGCCCGGGCCCACAACATCGCGGCCCGCAAAAAAAACACTAACTTCTAAAAAGTCGATAGCAGCGTTTCTATCAATTTGCGATGCATATATATGGGGTTCAAAATGCATAGAATAATGAGATCTAACCCATGGTTAGGGTGAGAAGTACCACAGTGAGATGGGCAACTCTCTGAACATATACCGAAAAATGAAGGAAATGAATAGAAAGAAAACAACGAAATTAAATATATGTCAAGGCAATAAAAAAAGGGTCCACAATATCACAAAAAATAAGCAAAGGATAGAAAGAAGGAGAGGAAAGATATTTATGAAACAGCGGAAGAGATACACACAATAAGGAAAACGCGGGGACTGAATTGAAAGCTTCTTGAACGAGAAAATCGACGCCAAACTGTGAAATAAAAACAGGAAAACGAAGAGGAAGGAGCGCTGAAGGAGGCGGAATATGCATCGCCGGAAGAATAAGCGGCGGAAAGGGAATGCACGAGGCGAAGGAAGGAGAAAGGAAGAAGAAGAAGAGGAGAGGAAGAAAGACCAGGACCGAGGAAAAGTTATACGCAGCAAAATAAACAAAAAGAAAAATGTAAAAAAAAATGGAAGAAACCTATAAAAACAAAAAAATATACACATTAAAAAACGGAACATGGAGAAAAGGGAAACAATGATAGAAATGCACAGAAAAGATGAGGGGAAAAATAGCATGATATAAAGGTTAAAAAAATAAGGAATAAAAAGAAAATGCATTGTAGAGAAAGTAAATAAACATGCAATAAACAGTTGAAGGAAAATATATTTCTGGAAGAAAATAATCAGTGAAGGGAAAAGTCTCCAACGAAAAGAGTAAGAAATGCAAAACACTAAAAGTAAAAGAAAGTTACTAATTAAACGAGAGAGAGAGAGAGAGAGAGAGAGAGAGAGAGAGAGAGAGAGAGAGAGAGAGAGAGAGAGAGAGAGAGAGAGAGAGAGAGAGAGAGAGAGAGAGAGAGAGAGAGAGAGAGAGAGAGAGAGAGAGAGAGAGAGAGAGAGAGAGCAGGGAGACAATAGGAACTTCATAAAAGGGAAAAGAGAACAGAAAAAGTTAAGAGGCAGGCGAGGAAAAGATGAACACGACATTTCTTGGGAGGGAGAGGAAAGAAAGACCTTCTCCTTTATAAGACCAAAGATAAACAACCGCTAACAGGAAGAGGAGGAAGAGGAGGAGGAGGACTGAATGCTGGACGAGGAGGACAAGGACTAGGAGCAGGGGAGGAAAGATTCAAGAAGGAGGAGGTGGAAGGAGGAGGAGGAAAAGGCTGACAAAAACAAGGAGGAGGAGAAAAAGGAGATAAAACAGAAGAATGAGAGTGCAAAAGCATTTAAGAACAGAAGACGACAACGAAGAGGAGGAAGAAGAAGGAGAGAGAGCACCGAAAAAGAAGATGGAAGTAAAGAAAGGAAAACATCGACTTCAAATACGCAAGAGAAGATAACGAAGGGAAAGACGGAGAGAAAGAAGAAAGGAAGAAAGGAAAATAAACAATGGTGATGGATGGAGGAAAGACAAGTGACAGAGAATGATAAAAAAAAAGGAAAAGGAGGGAGAAAGCATGAAAGGAAGAAGAAAGGGGGATTGAGGGAGAGAAAGAAGAAGGGAGAAAAGGAAACAAAAAAGGATGATGAATGGAGGAAAGACAGGTGACAGAAGATGATAAAGAGAAGTGAGGGAGAAAGCGTGAAAGGGAGAGGAAAAAGGGGGAATGAGGGAGATAAAGGGAGGGAGGGAGAGGGAAAAGGTTATTAATAAAGGTAAGGAGGGTGAGATAGGGGGATGGAAGGGGATGAAAGGAAACCGAAGAGGAAGAGAAAGGGAGGGAGGGAGGGAGGGAAGGCAAGGAGGAAAGATGACGGAGGAGTGAGGGAGGAGAGATAAGGAGGAAAGGGAGGAAAGGCGACAAAATGGGAGGAGGAGAAGGAGAGAAAGGGAGACAGGGAAAAGAGGTCAAGGAGGAAGATAAGGGAAACGATAAGAAGGCAATGAAAAATGAAAAAAATGAAAAAGGAGATAGAGAGGGGAAGAAAGGTAAGTGAAGGCAACTGGAAGGAAAAGATGATGATGAAAAAGAAGAAAATAGGAGAGAAAGAAGAAAGTATTTGTAGGAGAAAGTATTTGGAGGAGATGATGTATTTGGAGTAGGAAGTATTTGGAGGAGAAAGTATTTGTAGGAAAAAGTATTTGGAGGAGAAAGTATCTGGAGGAGAAAGTATTTGAAGGAGAAAGTATTTGTAGGAAAAAGTATTTGGAGGAGAAAGTATCTGGAGGAGAAAGTGTTTGGAGGAGAAAGTATTTGGAGGAAAAAGTATTTGGAGGAGAAAGTATTTGGAGGAGAAAATATTTGGAGGAGAAAGCATTTGGAGGAGAAAGTATTTGGAGGAGAAAGTATTTGAAGGAGAAAGCATTTGGAGGAGAAAGCATTTGGAGGAGAAAGTATTTGGAGGATAAAGTATTTGGAGGAGAAAGTATTTGGAGGAGAAAGTATTTGAAGGAGAAAGTATTTGGAGGAGAAAGTATTTGGAGGAGAAAGTGTTTGGAGGAGAAAGCATTTGGAGGAGAAAATATTTGGAGGAGAAAGTATTTGGAGGAGAAAGTATTTGGAGGAGAAAGTGTTTGGAGGAGAAAGCATTTGGAGGAGAAAATATTTGGAGGAGAAAGTATTTGGAGGAGAAAATATTTGGAGGAGAAAGCATTTGGAGGAGAAAGTATTTGGAGGAGAAAGTATTTGAAGGAGAAAGTAATTGGAGGAGAAAGCATTTGGAGGAGAAAGTATTTGGAGGAGAAAGTATTTGAAGGAGAAAGTAATTGGAGGAGAAAGTATTTGGAGGAGAAAGTATTTGGAGGAGAAAGTATTTGGAGGAGAAAGTATTTGGAGGAGAAAGTATTTGAAGGGGAAAGTAATTGGAGGAGAAAGTATTTGGAGGAGAAAGTATCTGGAGAGGAGGATGAAGAGCCGGTAACTTTTCTCTCCCTGTGGTGCAATCTTTCCTTCAGTATTTCCTTTTCATACTTTTCTCCTTCCTCCCAATCTCCTCCTTTCCTCTCCTCCTTTCTTACTCCTTGCCTTCCTCTCTCCTCCATGCATGTAAACTTTAAATGACACACACACACACACACACACACACACACACACACACACACACACACACACACACACACACACAGAAAATAACTCTGGGTAGTAACATTAATGCTACACAAAGTTATCATTACTATGCAGCTGGACTGGAAAGGGTTGACTGACAGAGACATTTACCGACACTGAGACGCCAACGGACAGACAGACGGACAGGCGGACGGAGCATAATACAACATGGCCTGAGGTGAGTCTGATTCAATCTATGTATTGGACAGCACGGACAGATGGGCACTGTCATGTAGCATCTAAAATTGACCTACTTCTCCCCACTCCCTTCCCCCCACACCCACCCACACACACGCACGCACGCACACTCGCCGCACATGCAACATACAAGGTAACAAGCTCAGGTAAGAGGATTCAATCAAGAGCGAAATCGGTGCAGGAGAGATACAGAGAATTCGTTTTACCTGCGTCTTTCAGGAAACGTTAATGATTGCTGCAACGAAAATAACGATGATAATAATAATTGCTTTCTCGCTCGCTCAAATACTTTCTCCCCCAAATACTGTCTTCTTTTTCTTCCATTTTCTACTTTTTCATCATCATCTTTTCCTTCCAGTTGCCTTCACTTACCTTTCTTCCCCTCTCTCTATCTCCTTTTTCACTTTCTCCCTTCCCTTCTTACCGTTTCCCTTATCTTCCTCCTTGACCTATTCTCCCTGTCTCCCTTTCTCTCCTTCTCCTCCTCCCCTTTTGTCGCTCTCTCCCTTGTTTCTGAAATCTCTCCTTATGCATGAGAAGATAACAAAAGGAAAGACGGAGAGATAGAAGTGGAGAAAGAAAATTTAAGGCTGATGAATGGAGGAAAGGCAGGTTAGAGAGGGTGATAAAGAAAGGTAAGGGAGGGAGGAAGCGTAAAGGGGAGAGAAAATGAAGAATGAATAAAGGTCTTCCTCTTCTTCCCCTGCTTTCTACCTTCACCTCCATCTCTCCACTCCCTACATACATCTTTCCATCTCCTCTTTTCCCTTCACGGCATCTCGGCAGTTTTTTTTCCTTTTCCTGTTCCAATCGATATCTCCATTTGCCTCATTGTCACTCTTATTCTTATATTTCAGATCTACTCCATTTTTTTTGCTCGACATGTTCATCTTAGTATTTCTATCTCAGCAATATTATTTTTTCTCTTATACTCTCCTCTCCTCTCCTCTCCCCTTTCCTCCCGTTTCCATTCCTCCCCCTCCTTCCCATCTTCATCCTGCCTCTCATCTTCCTCCCTTCCCATCCACCCCTTTCTCCTCTCCTCCCATCCTTGTTTCAGCTCCATACATCCTCATTACTGGACCTACTTCTGTCTTGTACATTCTTCTCTCAGCCTTTATGTTGGTTCTACGATGAAATAGCAGCCCTTGACATCTTTTTTTTGTGGTTACTCCACCCTGACTGATGTCTTTTTGTGAATTATCCCTTCGTTCAAATTACCGTCCTCGGCCAGCCTTGAACACAGGTATTTCAACTCTCAACACACACACCATACACTTTCCTAAATAAAAATGATAATAAGAATAAGAATAAGAATAGGAATAAAGATAACGATGAAATAATAATAATAACAAGAAAAATAAGGTATACATAGTGAAGAAACAGGAATTAAGACATTACACCTTCACTCCCCTTCCCCTTCCCCTCCCCCTCCCCATCTTCTCCCTTCCCTCTCCCTCCCCATCTCCCTCCCCTCAGATGACGACAAAGAAACATAACGCCCCGAAGAAAATTGAGGCAGAAATAACTTAATAACCCTAAGTAACCTAATTTCGCCTTAATTAAAATAATGAAACCTTATCCACCTTTTTTTTTTTCTCTCCCTCGTAATTCTGACAGTCACCTTAGCTCCCGTAACCCCTTAGCTCCCCTCCCCTCTCTCCTCCCCTCCCCTCTCTCCTCCCCTCCCCTCTCTCCTCCCCTTCCCTCTCTCCTCCCTCCTTTCCGTTCCACCCTCTTCCTTCTTCCCTTTCACTCTTCTTCCCTTAACTTCTCACCTCCCCACCTCTCTCCTCTCCCCTTCACTTCTCCCCTCCCCTCCCTTCCCATCAACCTTATTCTCCTCCCCTCCTGTTCACCCTTCTCCCATCGTCTTCCCACCCATCCCCTACTCCTTCCCAGCTCCTCCTCATCCCTCCTCTCCCCTTTCCTCCCGTTTCTATTCCTCCCCCTCTTCCCCATCTTCATCCTGCCTCTCATCTTCCTCCTCTCCCATCCACCTTTCTTCCCTTGATTTCCCACCCTTCACCTCCTTCCCACCCCCTCCTCTCTTTTCTCCTCTCCCTGTATTCACCCCTCCCCTCCCCTCCTCGTCTCCCCACTCTCCACTCTCCCCCCTCCTCTCCCCTCCAATCCACCCACCTTCTATTTCCCTCCCACCCAGACTTGTCTCCTCCCCTCCCTTTCTGTTGCTCCTTCCCAAGCCCTCCTCTCTCCTCTCCTCTCCCCAACCTTCATCCCACAACACCCTTCACCTCCCCTCCCTTCCTCTCTCCTCCTGTCCCCTTCCCTCCCCTCCCATTAGCTACATCCATTAAGTCATCCTGAAGACCTGACAGCTCTCCCCCGCCACTTATCTTCCCTCCCCACCCTCTCCCCACCCCCCTTTGTGCTCCCTCCATTATCTCTCTCTCCTCCCCTTTATCACCCCCGAATGCTCTTTACTTTCTTTTTATTCCCTCCCCCCTTCGTTCCACACCCCCTTTTATTGCCCTTCCTTCCACCCTTCCTTCACGTCCACTTTTTCCTCCCCTTCTATTATGCTATTTATCTATTATTATACGCTGTTTTATTATTATATCGTTTTATCACTTTATTTTATCTTCGTCCTAGTTTTCTTTTTACAAATTTTCTCCTCACTCCTCTTGTTCACCTCCTCCTTTATTCAATTTCTCCTTTTTTTCTCCTTTTCTTCTACAGTTAAGGAAGCAGCTCAAGGTCAAAAAAAGAAAAAAAGAAAAAAAAAAGCTCGTACACTCTGCTCCTACAAAGAGTCAAGAGAAGTGGCCGAAAGATGGGTCAATTTCTAACACCTTCCTTGCACTTTTCGAAGTAATGGGTTTAAACTGGATAAATTTAGTTTCAGCAAGGACATTGGCAAAAATTGCTTTATCAACAGAGTGGTACATGAGTGGAACGGGCTGGGCAGGCATGTTGTGAGTGCCAATACGACAGTCACATTAAAAAATAGATTAGATAAACTCAAGGACAGTGATGTAAGGTGGGGTTAGGTTCACAGGAGCTGCCTTGTACAGGACTATGGGCCTCTTGCAGCAAGACTCCTTACGTTCTTATGTTCTTACCAACGCCCTTTTTTCGTTATCTTTCCTCCCCTCTCAACCCATCAAATTCTTTCCAGCCTCTTCCTCCCTACTCCCTCATTCCTCATCCTCTCGCATTCATAACGTCCACTCCTTTTTCTATTTATCTCCTTTTCTTTATCGTTTTCACCCTTTTGTCGTTGCTTCAATTGTTTCTTTATTTCTCTCCATTCCTTTCGTTCCCCCTTTCCTCTACGATATCCTTTTTCTTCCCTTTCTTTTTCCGATCCTTTTCCTCAACTTCTTCATTTCATTTTTTAACCATCCATTCCTAACTTCCGATCTCCTTACTGTTCATTCCTGTCCACCTTCTCTTCTCTCCCCTTCCCTTCCCTTCCCTTCAAATCTCTACCCTCCACTCTTCATTCCTGCCCTTTTACTTCAGCCTTCCTTCATCTCCCTCCCCTTACCCCTTTCTTCCTTTTACATCACTCGGTCTTCCCTTCCTTTCCTCCTCCTTATCTTTACCCTCACCATTCCTCACCTTCCCACATGTTATCCTTCCTTACCTTTACCCCCACCTTTTCTATTCCTTCCATCACCTCTACCTATACCAATGCATCAGTTCTACCTACCTTTCCTGTCACCCTCTTCAGCACCACTTCGATTAAAGGAAACAATTAGTGCGTACATTTACCTGCATGACGTCACCTTAACACCTGAGAAGCAGCAGCACGGGACACACATACCTGGAAAGATGAAAAGATAATGTTACAAAAATAAGAACCAAAAACTTCACATCAAATTAGGCAAAAAAATACCTGGAAAAATCGTCAGGTGAAGGTCATTAGCGCCAAATTAAGACAGATAAAGACGAGGTGATGGACCCATGAATAATTAAGAGAACTAATGAATAATTAAGTCCCTCCTCCAATTAAACTAATATAAAAGGGTTTCATTTATAGGATCCAAGGCGATTTAAGTCCTTCTGCGGGGCTTTCTTCGTGTGTGCTCTCTCTCTCTCTCTCTCTCTCTCGCCTACCTATCTACCTACCTACCTACCTACATATCCACATACATACGTACATACATACATACATACATACATACATACATACCCAACACCTAGCAGTCTACCTATTTTGGAACAGGCATATTCGATGAGATGGGAACAGAGTGGACAAAAGTACTATATTTTCTCTAGGTGGTCTACATGCTTTATGCTTGCAGATTTTGATATGTTCCAAGGAAGCAAAGCAATGGTTTCCGAGAAACAGACGATTTAATTCACAAAGCGTGGCGACCGCGGACAAATTATTGGTTGTGGAAAAATTAGTTAAGCATGGTCATTGTGTTGTTTCAAAAACGGCAAACAAGTTCTCAAGTATACCATGAGATCAGGCTCATGAGCAAAATAATGACTTGGTGAAAGGTACTGGTGGAGCGGTAGGGCTTATAGAAAATCCATCGGCTCTCCGAAATGGGTACTGGCAGGTCCAGAACAGGCACGCATGCTGACTGAGTTTGAGGACTGTTCAGGAGTAAATTGTGCAAAACACTCATCATGAAGAAGGTTTGTCAATTCAAGTGTTTCAGAAAACAAACTCTCAGCCTTACAAGAGTGTTCAAAGAAATGGGCAATCCTTTCTTGACTGACAGTGGAGAATTACTGACATTAGACTCTCATGATGCCCTCAATGATTCTGTCATACATACAGTCCGCACCATTGAGAATCTTGGCGAACACCAGTAAAACGACTACTGTAACTCAGTTCTGACTGATTGTGAAAGATCCATTCATGATCCTATCAAAAAGAACTCTGCGTCTGTTCAAGTGTCTGAATTTTTTTTATCTACTTACATGTTTAACAAAGACAGTGAAGGCATCTGCTCCACACTTACTGGACGATGTTCAGCCATATGACACAACTGAACTGGCAGAAGCCTTGGAGCAACTCGATGAGGATGAGCAACATCCAGAAATGATAATCCTTGACGCTCCTCCTGAGTTACTCTCATCTTTGGAGAAAACAAGTGAGAATTATCTACCCGATACATTTGATGTGAAGGTGCTCGACGGCGTAGCAGTGGTGCACCTTCTACTTGTTAGTGGCGTGAAGACATTTGAGGACTACGCTGCCGACATGTTCTTGACTCATGTGCGGCATCAGCTTCAGACTGCAGACAGGGTTGACATTGTTTGGGACAGGTGTCTCAAAAAAAGCATCAAAGGTTCTTCCAGAGAAAAGAGAGGAAAAGGCATGAGAAGAAAGGTGTCCGGCAAGAACAAAATCCAGGACAGTGGCAGGACTTCCTGCGTGATGCAAAAAACAAGGAGGAATTCTTTGAACTTCTGTCCAAGAAGATTGAAAGCAGTGAATTTCCTCCTGGCAAAACAGTGGTGGTGACACAAGGAGAAAATGTTGCTAACAGAGGAAGCAACCGCGTCATACCTGCCTGCAACCATGAAGAGCCCGCCGATACCAGAATACTCTTCCATGTGCAAGATGCATTACAGCAAGAATCAAAAACTTGCTTTGTTCGCACCGTGGACACCGATGTTATTATCATAGTGATTGGCAAGTTTTACCACCTGCGTGGCATGCGCCCGACACTGAACATTTGGGTTGGGTTTGGCACAGGAAGGAGCTTTTCCTACATTCATATCAACGCTCTGGCCTTAACTCTTGACAAAGAAATGTCAACTGCCCTGCCAGTTTTCCACAACTTCACAGGCTGCGATACAGTATTAGTCTTTCTTGGAAAGGGAAAAAGGTGTGCCTGGGAGACTTGGAAATCTTTCCCTGATGTGACCAAAGCCTTCAATGACATCGCCAGTCACCCTTTCAAAGAAGTGGACATCAGTGATGAGAACTTCAAACTTTTGGAGCCCTTCACCGTCCTCATGCACCAAAAGACAAGCGGACTTGAGACTGAATGAGGCTCGCAGGGAAATGTTTAGCCAACAAAGCAAAACCATGGACACTTCCTCCCACACAAGGTGCCTTCCTGCAGCACACAGAGCGTTGTGTCTACAAAGCTGTAATCTGGACAACAAGCGATCAATCTCAGTAGCAAATACCAACTCAAGAAAGATGGGGCTGGAAAATGGACGGCACCACTTGTTGGATTTCACTGTGGACAACATTGCCAATTGGTGCTGGCTATACTGGAAGATGTTCTTGCAAAAAAGCCCAGTGGAGATGTACAGACCTTTGCAAGTGTAACTGCATGAAGGATTAGATGTCAATTTCATCTAAACATTTGACTTGATAAACTCAAACGTTTTGTGACCTAGCAAACATCTCCACAAAGTTTGGTGCTTTTGTCCACTATGTCTCCACCATTTTGCTTACAGCTCTCACTATATTAACATTCCTGACATTACAATGATATACCTGAATCGCAAAAGATAGATAGACAGATAGATAGATCGAGAGAGGGGGGGAGGGAGAGAGCACACACCTACCTCCACAGTCACACAAAAACTAATACATTTGTAACGCGGGCAACAAGCGTGTGTGGACTGGGAGAGTAAATTGTCGAGTCGTGCATTTTTGACAGCGTAATATATCTGTCGGGCACGCCATTTTTACTGCAATATTACTTGAATTATTGCCCTTATAGACTCGACCCCCGCCACCACCATCACCACCACCATGACCACCATCATCACCACCTCCACCACCATCAGATCCATCACACCGTTTTAGCAGTCGTCACTCACTCGCTCACTCACTCACTCACAGAAGGTTACTAATGCTCTCTTTCACTTCTTTTCTTCTTCTTCCTTTATTTCTTCTTTTTCTTCATAATCCTCTTTTCGTTTTCCTACTTTTTTTCTTCTTTACTTTTATTTTCATGTCTCCTCATTCTTTTTTTTATCCTTCTTAATCTACTTCTCGTCTTCATCCTTTTGTTTCTTCATCTTTCTACGGTTGTTCTTTTCCTCCTCCCCCTCCTCTTCCTCTTCCTCTTCCTCCTCCCCATCATCATCATCATCATCATCATCACAACCACTATTCTCAAAGTCACACTACACAGTCAATCTTTTATATATCATGCATTTTTTCCTTAAGCGTCTTGCCACGGTAAAAGTGATGAAGGCTTTCGCAGTAGGTGTGTAGTTTGCGAGAAAAGGCGATTAGGTGTGAGTGAGTGCGTGTGTGTGCGTGTGTGCGTGTGTGTGTTGAGATTTATGTTTGAGGACTCTTAATCGATAAATTAACCACCGCGACAAAGGCAGAGGTAAGAACACAACAATAACAACAACAATGACTACTACTGCTTCGACCCCTCCCCGCAAGCCAGTAACAAAACACCAACACATACGTCCAACACAATAATGCAAGAGCCTTCACCAATAACAACTCTCCCACATTTCTGTCTTACCTGTGACTTACCTGCCTACCTACGAACCTATCTACCTATACTTACTAACCTACCCACCTACTTACTAACTCTTCGACCCATCAACATTCATACCTATCTACCTAATCTACCTATCTTCTCAATTATCTATCTATATATACCTATATACTTGCTTACATATCGATCTACCAACCTGCCTACCTATTTTATCTACTTGCACATTTACCTATCTACCTACTCACTTACTAACATACATAAATAATTGTCTACATCCCTACTTATCTATCCACTCATCTACCTATCTCCCTCCTTACCTACCTACCTATTTACCTACCTACCTACCTGCCTATCCAAGTCTGGCTGCGCGGAGACATTCACCTGTCCAGCCTCCAATAAAGAGCAGGTATACAAGGGACGCGCGAGATGGATCGAGTGGTACTAATGGGAAAATAAACCTTAATGGCCGAGGGGAATGAGGTCATAATCCCTTGCCGCGCCGCCAGGGAGCGTGAGGGATGCTGGGAATTACCTGGCGCTCTCTTGCCACCGAATTTAGGCTCAAAAGGGCTTATCGTCACCTGTTATTGATTGAGGGATCGACCTGGCCGGCGTGCCGCTAAATCTTTCCGGTGGCAAGGCGGTGGGGGGGAGGGAGGTGCGGTGGAGGGAAGGAGGGAGGGAGGGTGACAAGTTGGTGAGAGAGGGGGGGGGGGGAAGAAGGGAGAGAAGGTGGGAGGGAGGGAAGGATGGTGCCAGAACAGGAATGAGAGAGGAAAGGATAGAGATAGAGAGGGAGACAGGTGGAGGAGAACGAGGAGAGGGAGGGAAAGAAGGAGGGAGGGAGGGAGGGAGGGAGGGAAGGATGGCGGGAAGAAGGAAGGATGCCAAAGCAGGAATGGGAGAGGAAAGGGTAAAGAGAAAGGAAGAGAGCAAGAGAAGAGGAAGAGAACGAAGGGAAGGGTGCAATAAACTAAACAAGAAGGGAGAGAAGAAGGGAAAGAAGGAAGGAAGGGAGGGAGGGAGGTAGAAAGAGAGGATACAAGACCGGGAATGAGAGACGAGAGGCAGAGAGAGAGGGAGAAGGGGAGAGGTGGAGAATGCGATGAACTAAACAACAAGGAAGGGAGAGAGCAAGACATAAGGGGAGGGAGAAAGAGAAAAGGGCGAGGGAGGGAAAAGTGTGGTGACCCTGCAGGGAGGATGCAAATGCAGGAATGAGAGGGGAAGAGGGAGAGGTGGGGAAGAGGAGAGGTGGGGAAGAGGAGAGGTGGGGAAGAGGGAGAAGTGGGGAAGAGGGAGAGGTGGGGAAGAGGGAGAGCTGGAGAAGAACCGAGGGAATGTGCAATGAAGTTAATAGTGAGGGAGAGCAAAAAGGGGAACGAAAGAGGGAGGGATAAATCAAGGGGTAAATGGAAGGATAAAAGGAGGAAGGAAGAAACGATGAAAGGAAGGAAAGTAGAGAGAGGGAAGAAAGGGAGAAGCCAAGTGAAAAATGGAAGGAAAGAAGGAGGAAGGAAGAAACGACGAAAGGAAGGATGGGAGAGAGAGGGAAGAAAGGAAAAAACCAAAGGAAAGAGGGAGGAAGGAAGAAATGGAGAAAAGAAGGAAAGTAAGAAGAACAAGATGAAGCATGATAAGGAAAGAAGAGGGAGGGACAACAGAGTAGGAAGGAACATTAGAGGAAAGGGAAAAGAAAAAGGAGAAATGGAAAGGGAAAGAAATAGAAGGAAGAAGGGAAGATGGCGAATGAGAACAAAGAGAAGAAAAACGAAGACTCATCTAATACAAATACAGATAAGGAAAAAAATACAAATCAGAAGGAATACAACATGGAGGAAAAACGAAAGAGAGAGAAATAGATAAAAGAATAATGGAGGAAAGAGGGAGGGTGGTCAGTGGCTGAAGGAAGGTTAATGAATGGAGGAATGAGAGAGAGAGAGAGAGAGAGAGAGAATAATGACATGCACAAAACAATAATAGTAGTACTCTCTCTCTCTCTCTCTCTCTCTCTCACCCTTGTCAAACCCCCGGGCCAGAGTTAACAGCTGCCTCTCACCTGCTCCCTTTCATGTCACCTACGAGTGTTGCGTCACCTCAAACCACACCTGACGGGGAGGAGACACGCCGGGAACAAAAGGAAGAGGAGGAGGACGAGGAGGAGGAGGAGGTGGAGGAGGAGAAGGAGGAAGATGAGGCATTATAAGGTATTTGAAAAGGAGGAGGTCGAAAAAGTGTTTGATAAGAGGTGGTGAAGAGGGGAAGGAGAGGAAGGAGGAGGAAGAGGAAGGAAGAAGAAGAGGAGGAGGAAGAGGAAGGAAGAAGAAGAGGAGGAGGAGGAGGAGAGGTCACAGGAAGAATGGGAGGAGATCAAAGCGGGAGGAAGGAAGACCGCGGACGATGAGGAAAAGAAGGAGTTAAGAGAGACGAGTTGGAGGAAGAGGAGGAGGAGGAGGAGGAGGAGGAGGAGGAGGAGAAGACAAAGAGTTATAGGTCAACACAGGTCGCAGGGAAGGTTTGAAAATGAAGTCACTCAAGTGGAAAAAATACACCCACAAAGATTGAAATACACGAAAAAGAAAAAAATATATGAAGTCTTTGAAACCCATAACCTTCCTCTCCCCTCCTCCCTACTTTCCTTTCCCCTCCCCTTCACCCCCTTCCCCCTTGCCTTCCACAATGCTATAGAAGGTAAAGGAGAAAGTTGCGGCGGAAAAAGAAAATATTATACACTTCTAAAATATGACTCTTGGAATAGTAGCACCGAGATGTTAATTAAATGTGGAGGACAGGTGAATCACGGAGGTAAAATGGATGGAAAAATGAGAAAAATATTGTTTGATGTTAAAATTAGGTACTATGAACGAAGGTAAGACAGATACAGACAGACAGACAGACACACAGATAGACAGAGAGATAGATATAAATAGATAAACAAAGAAATAAGGTAAGAATGAGAAGGAAACTTTGGAAGAAAGAAAATGAGGAATGAAGAGAAACAGAAAGACACACTGGCACAGAAAGAAAGAAAAAGAAAGAAGAAAAGAAATAAAAAAGAAACAAACAAAAAATTTAGAAAATAGGAATGAAACATTTGAAACATTTGAAACATTTATTAATAGCCTATTAGGTACAGTTACATAATATGTTGTATGTATTGTTAGAGGCCAGCCTTTATATAAGCATAAGCTTTTCAGAAAGAATGACAGACATAAAGAAAGAAAAGGAAAGGAGAGATAGGGAAAAAGATAAACACAAAACAAGACAGACGATCAGACAGAGACAGACAGACAGACAAACAGACAGACAGACAGACAGACAGACAGACACAGGCGTAGAAAAAGGGAGGTAAGAGGTGAGCAAGGAGCCGCAGGACAACACACCTGGGCACAGTACAGCACCATCACCTAATGCTTCCTCCACGCCGCCCTCATTAACTCCTTCCTTCCCCCCCCCCCTCTTACCTTACCTCCAGCTCCAACCATTACCTAACTAGACCTTCCTCCCCTAACCCTCCATTACCTAATACCCCTTTACCTTGTAGGCCAGTATAAGGAAGCCTCTTAACTATACCTTTAACCATCCTCATCCTTTCCCTTCCCTTTTATTTACCTCAATTTTCTGTCATTTCACTTTCCTTCACTTTTCTTTCACCCTTCTCCTTCTTTTCCCCTAGTCTGAATAATGAATCCCCTAAATTATCTTCTATCTTTTCCATCTTCATCCTTTTCCTTCCTTTTCTCTTTCCTTACGTAAGTTCCCTCTCTCAAAGGTAAGCCCATCTATATATTTTCATCTGTACCTTTTCCCTTCCTTTCCCTTCTTTCCACTCTTTTATACGGTAGCCTCAAAACTATCAGGTACCTTTTACAGTCTCCATCCTTTCCTTTCCTTTACACTTGTCCACTGTAAATTCCCCTGTTTCCCTCTTCCATAAAGTAACAACATTCTCTTCTACCATTTATCGTCTTTATTCTTTCCTTGCCATTAGTAGATCCCTTTTCCCCCTCTGTCGTAAAGTAATCCTAAGCTCTCTTCTACCTTTTCCCATCTTCATTCTTTCCCTTTCCTTAACACTATCTCCCATAATAGTAAGTTTCCTTCTTTCTCTCTCTTTCATAATGTAACCCAAAACACTCTTACCTACCCTTTCCCATCCTAGTAAATCGTCATTCTTTCCCTTTCCTTCCACTCTCTTCGTAACATCCTATTCTCCCTTTATAATAACCCAAACTTCCTCCCTTTCCACCTCTCCCTTCCGTGACAAACCCTCGACTCTCTTTCCCTTTCCCTCTCTCTTCCGTGGCAAATCCTCGACTCCCTTTCCCTCTCTCTTCCGTGGCAAATCCTCGACTCCCTTTCCCTCTCTCTTACGTGGCAAATCCTCGACTCCCTTTCCCTCTCTCTTCCGTGGCAAATCCTCGACTTCCTTTCCCTTTCCCTCTCTCTTCCGTGGCAAATCCTCGACTCCCTTTCCCTCTCTCTTCCGTGGCAAATCCTCGACTCCCTTCCCTTTTCCCTCTCTCTTCCGTGGCAAATCCTCGACTTCCTTTCCCTTTCCCTCTCTCTTCCGTGGCAAATCCTCGACTCCCTTTCCCTTTCCCTCTCTCTTCCGTGGCAAATCCTCGACTCCCTTACCGTTTCCCTCTCTCTTCCGTGGCAAATCCTCGACTTCCTTTCTCTTTCCCTCTCTCTTCCGTGGCAAATCCTCGACTCCCTTTCCCTCTCTCTTCCGTGGCAAATTCTCGACCCCCTTTCCCTTTCCCTCTCTCTTCCGTGGCAAATCCTCGACTTCCTTTCCCTTTCCCTCTCTCTTCCGTGGCAAATCCTCGACTCCCTTTCCCTTTCCCTCTCTCTTCCGTGGCAAATCCTCGACTCCCTTTCCCTTTCCCTCTCTCTTCCGTGGCAAATTCTCGACTCCCTTCCCTTTCCCTCTCTCTTCCGTGGCAAATCCTCGACTCCCTTTCCCTTTCCCTCTCTCTTCCGTGGCAAATTCTCGACTCCCTTCCCTTTTCCCTCTCTCTTCCGTGGCAAATTCTCGACTCCCTTCCCTTTTCCCTCTCTCTTCCGTGGCAAATCCTCGACTCCCTTTCCCTTTCCCTCTCTCTTCCGTGGCAAATTCTCGACTCCCTTCCCTTTTCCCTCTCTCTTCCGTGGCAAATCCTCGACTTCCTTTCCCTTTCCCTCTTTCTTCCGTGGCAAATCCTCGACTCCCTTTCCCTTTCCCTCTCTCTTCCGTGGCAAATTCTCGATTCCCTTCCCTTTTCCCTCTGTCTTCCGTGGCAAATTCTCGACTCCCTTTCCCTTTCCCTCTCTCTTCCGTGGCAAATCCTCGACTCCCTTTCCCTTTCCCTCTCTCTTCCGTGGCAAATTCTCGACTCCCTTTCCCTTTCCTCTCCCTTAACTCCATCCCTTTACTCACTCAACACGACTTAATAACAACCCAGTCCTCAAACCCTCCCCTTCCACCCCTTCCATTAATCAGCATCATCTTTTAACGCTTCTCCCCTCAACACTAACCTCTAAACTCTAACTCCCCGCCTTAACTCTCCCTCCACCAAGCTTCATTAACCCTTCCGGCTACTCTCCCTCTACTAATTAAATCCACCTTTATCTCCTTCTCCACTAAATTTCCCTTCAGCCCTTTCCCTCTTCTAACTCATCCCTCCACACTAACGTCAGACTTTTAAATGTCGTATTAGTATGTATTAAGTTAAGTGGCTTGTGAGGGTTTTGTATTCCATTCTTGAGACGGAGTAGAATGTGTTATATTTTCACAGTAACGTCGATATATTACAAACTCAGTCGTAAGAAGTGGTATAGAAATCAACATAAAACAACTAATCACGCCTGAAAAAACGGGTAAAAAATAGACAAATCAGCCACAGTATTGTTAGGAAAGAATATGACGTTGAAAATATATGGCGTAGCTCTCCACCTCCATCCTCCCTCCACAGCCATCCACTTGCCCTCCACCCACTGTCCTCTTCAACCCCTCCCTTAATTCATCTTCTCCCTTTACCCTCCATTAAAACCACACTTATCATTCTTCTAAACAAAACCTAATATTAAGCCTAATCTCACTTTTTCTGGTCTTTAATTTATTTCACCGACAAAAAAAAAACTAATTCCTGTGTCATTTTAATCAAGCCCCATCATTAAGCCCAACCCTAACCCCCACAGACCAAAACACTATTCCTCACCTTCAATTCTTCATTCTTACTTCTTCAATCCTTTCCATTTTATATTCATTACCTTGATTTACCTTGTCCCGTTACACCCATTCAGCCTTAAGCTAGTCTAGTACATACGCTTTCCATACTTGTTTCTCCTCCCCTAGACCTAACCCTGTAGCCCCTTTCAGTCCCAGCCCTGCAGGAACGGAACTAGACCCCAGACAGCTAATATCTTCCCTTCCCTTCCCCCTTCCCCGGCCGCCCCCTCTGCTGTTACTACTATTACTGCTACTACTGCTGCTGCCGCCTCACCTGGTCTTAAGAGCTTGGTATAAATTCAAGAGGAGCACATAATCTTCCGTCTTTTGTCACGTTCAGGCTAACTATTACAAAGCTCTCCGAGAAGAATACCTCTTTCCCTTTCATTAGATGTTATTCTCTCTTATGTGTTGTTTTTTGTCAAACTCCACTGTTGTCTTGTTTTGATATTTGTTTTTTTTCTCTCTTCCTGTCTATCTACCTATCTATCTGACTGTTTTTCTTGTCTATCTGTCTTACCGTCTGTCTTTATCTGTCTATTTCTGCCCTTCTGTCTGTCCACCTGTTTTTTTTCTTTTCTTTCATATATAATTTTATTCCACTTTTTTTCTGTTTTATTCTCTTCTCTTCTCTTCTCTCTCTCTCTCTCTCTCTCTCTCTCTCTCTCTCTCTCTCTCTCTCTCTCTCTCTCTCTCTCCTGTAGCCGCCGTTGCCAAGGGAAGGTTCTAACCCCCTCCCCCCCTTTCCTCCCCAACGCCGCCTCACCAGCCCGTGTATATATTATGTTAACTGCGGCCTCTTATTTAGAATACGCGCGGGTAATTTTTTGCATAATGACACATTAGTATTCATGCAACAAAAAGTGCATTACTATAATCACATCAACCTAAATTAACTCTCTTAATATATGCCACCGATAAACTTTTTTCTCTATTCTTTTTTTTTTCTTTTCTTTCTGAAGTTGCATTCGTACCGACCCACCGAAAAAAAAAAAAAAGGACCCAAATGAAAGCCATAATGTTAGCCATTCGAGAAAATTGGGCTTTTTTTGCCGCTGTCTAATGAGCGACATATATTTTTAGCTCCGACAAGATACATGTTTTCCTCCGAGACTTAGATTACCGAGCAAAATATAGGGGGGAAGGAGAAGGGAGGGGAGGGGGGAATGGAGAGAGGGAGGTAGCAATGTATGAATGAAAGAAGTAACAGCAATTAGGAAAAAAGTAATAAATGCAATAAAGAATAACGGGATGAAGTGGCTGGGAAAGGAAATCGGAAAAAAAACAAATAGCAGGAGGCAGAAAGAAAAAATGAATGAAATAAAAAAGAAAAATGGAAATGAAAAAAAAAAGGGAAAAAAGAAGACTTGAAGAATAAGAGAAAGGAATGAGAAAAAGAAAGAGGAAGAGAAGGATCAATGAAGCAAGGAAAGAAAGACTAGTTAAAGAGTAAGGGAAAGGAATGAGAAAAAGAACAAGGAAGAGAAGGATCGAGGAAGCAAGGAAAGAAAGACTAGTTAAAGAGTAAGGGAAAGGAATGAGACAAAGAAAGAGGAAGAGAAGGATCAAGGAAGCAAGGAAAGAAAGACTAGTTAAAGAGTAAGGGAAAGGAATGAGACAAAGAAAGGAAGAGAAGGATCAAGGAAGCAAGGAAAGAAAGACTAGTTAAAGAGTAAGGGAAAGAAATGAGACAAAGAAAGGAAGAGAAGGATCAAGGAAGCAAGGAAAGAAAGACTAGTTAAAGAGTAAGGGAAAGGAATGAGACAAAGAAAGGAAGAGAAGGATCAAGGAAGCAAGGGAAGAAAGACTAGTTAAAGAGTAAGGGAAAGGAATGAGACAAAGAACAAGGAAGAGAAGGATCAAGGAAGCAATATTAACCAAAGTGGAAAGGAGAAGTATTGACAGAGAACGAAAAGCAGCAAGGGGGAAAGAAAAAAAAAAGGAGTAAAGAAAGAACACAGACGGGAAAGGAGGCAAACGGAAAGAAGAGAGGAAGAAAAGGGGAAAGAAATGGAAGGAATGAAAGAAATAAAGTTCAGAATACAAATTTAGCTGTCTAATGATGGCTACAAACTAATGAAAAATGAAAATGAAAAAAAAGGAAACTTCAAAACAACAACAACAAAAAGTACAACCATAAAGACTAAGAACAAATTGATTTACGTACTGGTCATTAAGCGTAGAACAGGAGACAAAGACAGAAAAAAACAATAAACCACACACACACACACACACACACACACACACACACACACACACACACACACACGGACCCAAACACATCACTTTAAGGCCTGTCTACTGTTTTCTCGTTAGCTTTGTTTGTTTTCCTTCGTGCCTTTCTCTTTTTTTTCCCATTTATCCGAGACACCCATTAAAACCGGGCAAGGCACACGCAATAATGAATCAAAGAAAACGGGAGGAGGGGAGCCGACGAACACCTCCCCCCCTTTCTTCTCCTCTTCCTCCACCTCCTCCTCTTACTTCTCTTCCCTCCTACTCCTTCCCGTTAATACGCCTTAATTACAGACAAGTAAGATATATAAATGAATAACAGGGAGAAGGATAGTAGGAAGAGGGGGAGGAAGAGGAGGAGGAGGAGGAGGAAAGGATAAAAAAGAAAAAGAAAACGCACGGTGTAGAAAATGAACATAATATATTTTAATGACGATTCGAAGAAGAAGAAGAAGAAGAAGAAGAAGAAGAAGACATTAAAAAAAAATAAACGACAAAGAAAACAAGGAAACAAAAGAAAACCGAGAAAGATGAACACGGAAAACACATAACATGAAGGAGCATAAACAAACCCAAAGAAAGAGAAAATGAGAGAAAGAAAAAGACATAAAAGAGAAAGAATGAACCAAGAGGACATGAAAAAGAGAAGAGAAAGAAAGCAAGGAAATAACTAAGAGAGAAAGAGAGAAAAGAAGGCGTTACAACTCAAGAACAAAGAAAGCGTGACAAAGAAGGATAAGAAGCAATAAAGTGAATGCATAGGAATGAAGGAGAAAGGAAGAAGGAAAGAGAAGTGAGAAAGATACGCGCTTAAGAGAGAGAGCGAGGAGGAGGAGGAGGAGGAGGAGGAGGAGGCGGGGATAAGTTAAGGAATTAGGGAAATCTTTTAGACGGATTCAAAAAGCTTTTCGTACACTAAGAGGAAAGTTGTCGTGAAGGCGAGGTCTTGTTCTTTATTCCGCTGCCTCTGTGTGTGTGTGTGTGTGTGTGTGTGTGTGTGTGTGTGTGTGTGTGTGTGTGTGTGTGTGTGTGTGTGTGTGTGTGTGTGTGGCAAAAAGATAGACAAAAGAAAGAAAATAACAATAGAGAAAGTGAAGAGTGGGAAGAAGTGAAAGGGAAAGGAATAAATAGTAAGATATAAAACATGGAGAAAACGGAAGCATGGCACATAGAGGAAAAATATCTAATAAAAGTTAGGAGATTAAGTGGACAGTAAGAGTAAGGACTGGAAGTGGAAAAAAGTGGGGAAGCAGGCAAGAGGTAAGATTAGGAGAAAGGGAAAGTGACTGTACAAAAAAGTAAGAGTTGGGATAGAAAAGAAGAGTGTTACGAGTAGTAGGCAAGGAGTAAGAACAGGAGTAATAGAGGAGTACGTAGACAGTAGGAGCAGGGATTACGAAACACAAGGAATGGGTAGTGGATAAGAAGTAAGAACAGGAGGAATGGTGGAGTAAACTGGCAGTAAAAGTAGGGATTGAAAGGGGAAAGGAAAGAGTAAGAACAGGACCAATAAGAAAGTAAGTAGACGGGAGGAGTAGGGATTAGGAAAAGTAAGGAAGGGGTAGTGAATAAGGAGTAAGGCAGAACAAGTGGACTTTTTTTGTTTTTTCTTCTTTATTGACTGCCCTTGATCTATTTCCATTCCAGTAAAAAAAATATAAAGTGGAGACTATTGGTAGCCATTGAAAGGGATATAACGGAAGTGAGTAAGGAGTAATAGAACAGGAGGATTGAAACTGACAGGGTAGGGAAGGATATCTAGGACAGGTGAGACAGGTAGAATAAATGGAGGGCAAAAAGGGCAGAGCGGCAGCAGAGCGCCAGGTAACATGAACCTTAACAGACCCCGGGAATGAGGTCGTAATATCGAGTTGCAATAGTGGGCCGTCGATTAATGAGTCTCTCTCTCTCTCTCTCTCTCTCTCTCTCTCTCTCTCTCTCTCTCTCTCTCTCTCTCTCTCTCTCTCTCTCTCTCTCTCTCTCTCTCTCTCTCTCTCTCTCTCTCTCTCTCTCTCTCATCTCTTTCTCTCTCTCCTCTTTATTTTTTCTCCCTACCTTGGTTAATCTTCCTTCATCGTTCCCATACTCCTCCTCCCCTTTTTTTCTCTTCTCTTCTTTTCTATCTCTTCTTCATACTTTTCTTCTTCATTCTTTTCTTCCATTCTGAACTCTCTCTCCGTCTCCTCAGTACCCTTCTTCTCCTTCATTCTACCTACACTCCTTCATTCTTCTCATACCATCTATTCCTGTTTATATTTTCCATTACCTCCCTTCCCATTTTGACCCCCCTTTCCCCCAATCCGCCTTCTCTCCCCCGCCCCCACCCCACACACACACACACATTTTTCATACCCATCCATCACACAGCAAACGCCACAAAAGACACTCATAAATTTTGCATCCAGGCCCATCAGCACAAACACACACACACACAAAAACTATTCACAACCCATCTGATGGACACATAAACAGCCGTGCTAATTACTGAAACAATTAAATTCGCAACTTTTCCGCGATCCGTTTAATCGGTGGTTGATATGCTAAAACAATCATGATAATTGTAAATGTGTGCGTATATCGCGGTGGCGGCGGTCGCGTGCTGGTTGTGACGTTGCGTGTGGCGATGTTATTCTAAAACCCGACGGAAACTAAATGAATATACGCCGCTGAAATTTTAGATACCAACACAAAAGAGAGACGTGCAGCGTAGATATTTTAAAAGCCAGTACAAAATTAAAGATATCCAGCAGGTATTTTATAATCCAACAGCATATTATTCTAGAAAATGACGCAAACTAAATGAATATACTCCGCTGATATTTTAGATCCCAACATACGAAAGAGATGTGCAGCGTAGATATTTTAAAAGCCAGTACAAAAATAATATATATCCAGCAGTTATTTTAGAAACCAACAGCATATTATTCTAGAAAATGACACAAACTAAATGGCTATACTGCAGTGTTATTTTAGGTACCAACTCAAAGTAGATATATAGCGTATCTTATTGTAAACCAACACAAACAAAATAGGTATACACTCTTTCATTTTAGAAGCTGACTTAATGGAGATACTGCAAACTTAATGGAGATACTGCGTTGATATTTGAGATACCAACACACAAGAGAGATGTGCAGCGTAGATATTTTAAAAGCCACATCAAAACTATAGACACAGCATTTATTCTAGAAACAAACGCAAAAAGTAGATATACAGCCTGTTGTTCTAGAAACCGGAGCAAGCTAAATGGATATACTGCACTAATAATTCAGATACCAACAAACAAAAGAGTTATGCAGCGTAGATAATTTAAAAGCCACTCCACACCTATAGATATACAGCAGTTATTCTAGAAACCAACGCAAAAAATAGATATACAGCCTGTTATTCTAGGAACTGAATCAAAGTAAATAGATATGCTGCAGTTTTATTTAAGATACCAACACACTGAAGACATATATAGCGGTAATATTTTGAAACCAGCACCAACAAAATAAATAATTATACGGAGATGTTACTCTAGAAACCTACGCAAAGGTAGATACACGGCGTTAATATTTTAGAAACAAACTCGAAAAATACAGGAATACAGCGTTGTTGTTTTAGAAACAAACGCAAACCTAGATATACAACGTTGATGTTTTAGAAATATGCATACAGCAGTAAGATTCTTTTTATATAAACCAACACAAAAATATAGACATACAACGACAATATTTCAGAAACCAACTAAACATACAAGAACTTGCTATTTAAGAAACCAAAAACGAAAAAGATACAGCGATATGTTAAGAGTCTCTCTCTCTCTCTCTCTCTCTCTCTCTCTCTCTCTCTCTCTCTCTCTCTCTCTCTCTCTCTCTCTCTCTCTCTCTCTCTCTCCATATATTGTTAATATTTAAGAAAACAAAAATATAAATACGACTACAAACCGAATAGGCCAAAAATAAATCGAACAAATCAAAATTGACTAAGGTAAATAAATTAACAGAAACCCATCAAGCTTTAGCAATAGATATAAAAAAAATGAAGCTCAAAATATACTCCATGTGAATTTAATATTTTGCAGTTAGTACTTTTCGTTTATTATTTCTACAACCATTCGTACACACGCACGAGCAAACACACGTGCACGTAATAGAGATAAAGTCCTCACTCGTATAGAAGCGAAATGCGAACACACACAAAAAAAAATTGGGGGGGATGAAATGGTGAAAAGGTCACACGATGGAAAAACGCTGCAGAATAAAGTTAAAAAAAAAAAATGGAGACAGAAGAACATTTATCAAAGAAGGAAAAAAAATAGAGAGAAGCAGCGATATCGAAGTACGTACAAAAGCAATGGAAAAACGCTGCAGAATAAAGTAAAAAAAAAAAAAAGAAAGAAATGGAGACAGAAGAACATTTATCAAAGAAGGAAAAAAAAATAGAGAGAAGCAGCGATATCGAAGTACGTACAAAAGCAATGGAAAAATGCTGCAGAATAAAGTAAAAAAAAAAAAAAGAAAGAAATGGAGACAAGAACATTTATCAAAGAAAGAAAAAAAAAAGAGAGAAGCAGCGATATCGAACTACGTACAAAAGCAAAACATACAACCAAAAATAGAAAGAAAACTGTTTAAAATGAGGTTTAAAGTGAATTAGGAGGCAAAAAAAACAGAGAAAGAGAAATCTAAAAAAAAAAAAAATTAGACGTACTAGCTATATTTAAGGGCAGAGTAGAAAAATAACTCCTCCGACAGTTCTATTTTTTCCTGAATAAAAGAAAACAAGCGACAAAAACAAGAAAAAAAAGTACAGATGCTGAAAGTGAAACACAAAAAACACATGACACGTGAATAATAGTGTTAAGGAGAAAAAAGTGTGTTCCATTGTTGAAGGGGAGGGACTTTCTCTCTCTCTCTCTCTCTCTCTCTCTCTCTCTCTCTCTCTCTCTCTCTCTCTCTCTCTCTCTCTCTCTCTCTCTCTCTCTCTCTCTCTCTCTCTCTCTCTCTCTCTCTCTCTCTCTCTCTCTCTCTCACTGCATTTCCCTGATGGATTGCTATAAAGAGTAACATATTTCATCTTTTTTCGTCACCTGTTCCATAAAATATTCGTGAACGGAACATTCTCTCTCTCTCTCTCTCTCTCTCTCTCTCTCTCTCTCTCTCTCTCTCTCTCTCTCTCTCTCTCTCTCTCTCTCTCTCTCTCTCTCTCTCTCTCTCTCTCTCTCTCTCTCTCTCTCTCTCGTTCACCCATCCTCTCTCTTACAAAATGTCCTCTCCCTTCTATCATTCCTTCTCTCCCTATCTCCTTGTTTTCATCCCTCCCTCCCCTCTCTCACTTTCCCAATTACACACTCCCTTCTCCCTTCACCCTGACCTGCCTCACTCACACTCTCCGTCGCAGAAGCTGTCCCCACCCTTTTTGTCTCCCCTGCTTCACTCCCTGCTCCTCCTCTCTCTTTCACTGTCTCACGCTCACTACTGGTCCACAAACAGTCTGAAAACTAACGCTATTACAGATTTTGCTGTTACTTTTTCACATAATATATCTCATTTTCTCTCAATTCCTCGCAGAAAATAGACTCTATATCAAAAACAAAATATCGAAATCAACAACAAAACAAGATTAGCAATAACAAAGCTACATAAAAAAAAGTAAAAATGACTTTAATATTACCTTCCTCTCCTCCTTTTTTTTCTCCCTTCCTCCCTTCCTTCCTACCTGTGCTACCTGCCTAGAGTGTGCTTGTTTACCTGTCAAGAGGGAGTGGCAAAAAAAAAGTAAAAGTATCCGATTTATTGTTCGAGAAATGAGACGAGACAGTAAAAAAAAAAAAAGGAAAAACAAACAATGAGACTTTTTACTTCCCACCCACAATATTCTACACACACACACACACACACACACACACACACACACACACACACACACACACACACACACACACACACACACAGTTTTTTACGAGAGTTTTTACGCCCATTTGCTCACATTATTGCTGGGGATCACGAGTGTCTTTGAATGTTATCGCGTTGCAGATGAGAGGGTTCGAGAGAGAGAGAGAGAGAGAGAGAGAGAGAGAGAGAGAGAAAGTTGAGGGAATGGGAAGAGGAAGGGAAAGGAAAAATGGAGGGAGGGGAAGAAGTGAAGTAGGGATGTGACGCGTTACAGTTGAATCTCTCTCTCTCTCTCTCTCTCTCTCTCTCTCTCTCTCTCTCTCTCTCTCTCTCTCTCTCTCTCTCTCTCTCTCTCTCTCTCTCTCTCTCTCTTAATGGCTATTTCAGCCGGGTACGCGCGGGTGTATGCGTATGTGTGTGTGTGTGTGTGTGTGTGTGTGTGTGTGTGTGTGTGTGTGTGTGTTTTCTACCTGCTATTCTTCCTCTTCTCTTTTGTTCCTTCTTCTTCATTAAATTGCTTTTACCTCCCCGTGATTTACTTTCTCTCTCCTTTGTCTTCGTCGTCTACCTGTCTTCTACCTGTCGCCTACCTGTCGCCTACCTGTCGTTTCCTCCGGCCATTCCCTGATCACCTGGCACGCCGGTTTGGACGCCTAATTTGCATGTTTTCCTTTTTTCGCGCAAGTTAAACACGACGAGTCAATCTTCTCTTCTATCAATTTTGCTTTTTTGCGTGGAAATGTTTAGTTAGTCAGGTATTTCTTTTTTTAATCATATGCATCAGCGAAGTGAGTGAGGACGACTAAGCTTTCTGTTCTTTCAATCTAATTTGCATATATCTCTCATTTTTCTTTCGTTCAAATTCAACACGTCAGCTTCATTTTCTCTTCCTTCAGCTTTGCTTTTTTGGAGTGAAATGGATCTAATGCTTTAATAGGAGTTTTTGTGGCCGCTTTTAATTTTTGACGTTTTCTTTGTTTTGTACTATTTTTTGTTGATTTTGATATTTGTGTTTATTTTTTTATTACGTTGAAAATGTTTTTGTAGCTTCATATTTTGTCAGTTTTTTTTTTGACAGATCTGATAAAAATAATTGTTGTTATTGATGTTTTTAATGTTTTTTTTTATTTATGTTGATGCTTTTTGTTGGCAACGATGTTTTTTTCAGTTTTTATGTTGATTTTATTTTTTGAAGGGGAGTGATTGATGTGTTTTACCGATTTTGAAAATTGGAGGAGAGTTATTACTACGTCTTTTTGTTGATTTTGATGTTTTTGGTTAATACTTTATGATGATTTTTCATGCTGAAGTTTCGAGTGAGTAACCTTTCTGCCGTCGACTTGCTCTACTAAACACTCCAAGTCCATCTTCTATTTACTGTCCTTCTTTCAGAGCAAGTCTTCGTCCCTCAGTAGAAATTTTTTTCGTGCTCTTAAGTTTCTACGAAGTTCGGCCTGACCTTTCCGCTTTCTTACGTTTCTTTACTTGCCTCCTTGTACTTCTCTCTTACCTGCCAGTCACCTAACTCCCACCTGTCACTCGCTGCCTCTCTCACTGCTACTCTCTTCGCTTTGATTATGGTTCTATTGTCTCCTGATAACTACCTCTTTTCCCTTTTTCGGTTCCAGTCCTCTTCTCGCTTCTTCACAGTCCAATACTCTCCCCTACTCTCTCCTGCCTCATCTCTCTTTAATTCATGCCCATTTCTCCCTCCTTCACCCTAAAGTATAGTACTCTCCTCCTCTACTGTCTCTTCCCTTAAATTTTCTTCTATTTTTTTGTTCATGCCCTTTTCTTGCATTCTAATAACGCCTTACTAAGCTCTTTCTTCTCTTTGTCTATTTCATTTATTGTCTTTTCAATTCCTCCTCCTCCTCCTCCTACTACTACTACTACTACTACTACTACTACATCTACTACTCAAATACCCTCTCTCCTCAAACATTCTCTCTCTTTTCTTCCTTCCTTCCCTCCTTACCTCCCTCCCTCCTGCTCTCCTTTCTACCTTCCCTCATATTATTATTCCCTAATCTCACTTGTTTCTTCCCTTTCTTGTCTTTTCTTCCCTCTCTCCCTCCTTCCATTCCTCCATCCTCTTATCTTACACCCTAACAACATCCTACTCTTTCTCCTCTTTGCCTTTTCCTCTCTTGCCTCCTTCTCATTTCAAGTCCCTTTCTCGCTCATCGAAATTTCCATACACTCCCGCTCCTCTCCCTCGCCTCTTCTCAAAGCAACACAAAAACCTCTGCTGTCCCTCCCTTCACGCTCTCCTCGCCTCCCCTTCTTTCCCTACAACTCTCCTCCTCTCCCATTAAAAGTTTGTTCCTGTAATGTTGCCTACTAACCTAACCCAACCTTCCTAACTCCCATTTATCTCCTCCTTGTGTTCTTCAAATGTTTCCTTATGTTTAAATCTTTCTTTTCTTCTTTCGTCTCTCTCTCTCTCTCTCTCTCTCTCTCTCTCTCTCTCTCTCTCTCTCTCTCTCTCTCTCTCTCTCTCTCTCTCTCTCCCCCACCCTCTCCCTCTTTCCAGGCCACCTAATCCAGACTTCCTTGCTTCCCGCGTTCCTCCCTCGCTTTCTTTCTCGACTCTCTTACTCTTCTTGCTCCATCCCATCATTCTCCAGCCCAGACGACGTTGCTCCTCCTCCTCCTCCTTCTCCTCTTCCACCTCCTCCTCCTCCTCTTCCACCTCCTCCTCCTCTGGCTTCCACTTCAACAACAACAACAGCCTCTACTACTACTACTGCTACTACTACTACTACTACTACTACCACTACTACTACTACTACTACTACTCAAATACCCTCTCTCCTCAAACATTCTTCCTCCTTTCTTCCTTCCTTCCCTCCTTCCCTCCCTCCCTCCTGCTCTCCTTTCTACCTTCCCTCCCTCCTTCCGTTCTTTCTACTTTCATTCCCTCCTTCATGCTTTCCTCCCCTTCTCCCTTCTGCCCTCCTACCTCCACCCTCCCACCCTTCGTCCCTCTTGCCCTCCTTCTTTCTACCTTCCCTCCCTCCCTCCTTTCTCCCTTCCCTCCTTCCTCCTGCGCCGTCTTCATATGCAGATGCGGCCGTAATTGAGTCGGGACACTGACAAGAGAGGACGAGAGAGTGAGTTACCTGGAGGGAGGGAAAGGTGGGAGAGGAGAGGAAGCGGAGGAGGGAGAGAAAGAGGAGAAGGAGAGAGGGGGAAGGGGGGCGCAAGGGGAGGGGCCGGCTACGCAGTGAGGATGAATACAGATGTTGAAGAGAAAGTGTCGGAGGATGAGGAGGTCTGGGGAGTGTTGAAGGGCGCCGCCAGAGTGAAAGAGTTAGAGAATTGTTGGAGAGCGAATTTTAACATGACGAGAAGAAGGAAGGAGGAGGAGGAGGAGGTGGAGGAGGAAAAGAAAGAGGAATAAGAAGACATGAAGGGGAAGGAAACGGAGGGAGAAGAGGGGTAGAAGGAAAAGTGTTGGGGGTTAGAAGACGAAGAAGGAGGAGGAGGAGGAGGAGGAAGAGGAGGAGGAGGAGAAGTGTTAGGGCAAGTTGGATATGAAAAAAATGAAAGAGGAGAAAGTGGAAGAAAGAAGACGAACACGGAAGCAGAAATGGAAAAGCAGGAAGAGGAAGAGGAAGAGGAGGAGGAGGAGGAGGGGAGGATTAGGAGGAGAGGAGGAGGAGGAGTGTTGGGGGTCAGAAGATAGTAAAAAAAGAGGAGGAAGTAGAGGAAAGAAGAATACGGAAGCAGAAATGGAAGAACAGGAGGAGGAGGAGGAGGAGGCAGAGGAGGAGGAGGAGGAGGAGGAGAGAGAGAGAGAGAGAGAGAGAGAGAGAGAGAGAGAGAGAGAGAGAGAGAGAGAGAGAGAGAGAGAGAGAGAGAGAGAGAGAGAGAGAGCGTCTAATACAAATCTGCATCTTTTTCTCGCTTTCTAAAGATTAAAAAAACAGAAGGAAGGTGAGTGAAAATAAATAAATAACAATCAGGGAAGTAAATAAAGAAAATAAAAATTGATCAATAAACAAGAGAGTTCGGACTCCGCAAAAAAAAAAACATACGCCGAGCCTTTCTACCAAGTTCATAAAAATAGGTTTAAAAAATAGCAGTTCAACTAACATCACACGAATCTAACACCATCATCACCATCATAATCATCATCATCGCCATCATCTTTTCTACGCTATCCCATTAACACGTCACCATTCACAAGCAGTCAATAAGCAATCCAATTCTGTTATACCGTTCTACCAAGTTCATAAAATTGGGTTCGTAGTTTTTTTCGCAATCTTGCTAACAGACAAAGAAACAAAGAAGCTGCACCGAACACATAAGCTCAACTAACCCAAATGGCGGAAGTAATCATGGAAATGTGAATAATTAATGAGATCACAGTCCATAAAATAGTGGCTCGTATCCATAAAGCAATCAAGAAGAATCAAAATCAAAAAATAAAAAGGATGAAGAATATATAAAAATGCACATGAAAGAAATACTGTTATAATGAACAAAAATATGAATTAGTAAAAACGACACGATGATAAAAAGGCAGAGATTTGAATAAGTACAAACAACACTTGATATAAAAAGGAAATTTCAGTAAGTAAAAACGACACGATAAAAAAATAATCAATCTGAATAAGTGAAAATGACACTTGATATTCACACACAGAAACCTGAATAAGAAAAAGGACACGATAATGAACACAAATTTCAGTAAGTAAAAACGGCTAAGAAGAAAACAATAGCACATAAACAATAAAGAAGTGAGCAAAACAATAAATAAAAGAAGAGAGGAAAACGCTGCGATTGCAATAAAAAAAAATCACAAATAATGGTGTTCTAAAGCTTTACAAAATATGAAACGAAGAAACCAAAAACTTTAACCATGGAGAGCTGAGTAACACAAGAGGATAAGGGGAGGAGGAGGAGAAGGATGGTGCCGGGCAGGTGAGTAATAAATCTGGCGGCCGAGGTGTGGCAGGTGAGGCTCAAGATTACAGGTGTGGCGAGGCTGCCCGACAGGTGACTCAGGTGCGCCGCCGAGACCCAGTTTACTTGTCACTAATTACCTCGATGGCCCCGATTTTCACTTTTTTACCTGGCTTGATTTTTACAGAAGGAGGGAGGAAGGGAAAGGAAGGAAGGGAGAAAGCTGGAAAGGAAAAAATATACTGATTGTGGGAGGGAATGAGGAAAGGAGAGGGAGGAAGAAAGAGAGAGAGAGGGGGAATAAGAGTAGGAAGGGGAGGAAGACGGGACAGACGTAGGAACATACATACAAAATAAAAGGAGGGGGAAAGAGCACGAGGAAAGACAGTATAAAGAAAGAGAGAATGGCGGATGAGGCAGAGAGGGAAAACTGAAAGGAGAAAGGTGAAGCAATAGGTAAGGGAAAGAGGGAGAGAAGGAGACAGAGAGAGGAGGAGGCAGGAATGGAAAGATGAAATGAGAGGAGTGAAGGAAGGAGAAAGGGAGAGACTGGTAAACAATGGAAGCAAAGAGTGAGTAGAAAGGATGGAAAGATGGAAATGAGAAGTTCTAGGAAGAGAAAGAGATAAAAGTACCGGGAGAGGAGGGGGAAGGTATGAAAGGGAGAAGAGATGGGAGGAAAAAAGAGGAGAGGAAAGGAGACGGTTTGGCTTGGAAAATTAGCAAGTATAAGATGCGTGTGTGTGTGTGTGTGTGTGTGTGTGTGTGTGTGTCTATATACTCGGCCGGAAATAGAGCAGTGGACCAACAAGACAATCCGCTGCTACAGGAACATAAAAAAATACAGGTGTGTTCACAAGTGCAGGAAGCTACCTGTCGACTAATTAACCTGCCTGTTTGCAAGATGTTTACCTTGGCTGGGTGTGTGCGTGTGCGCGTGCTGACTACGGCCTCGTGAGCACCAAGTGGACCAACCAGCCGTGTGTGTGTGTGTGTGTGTGTGTGTGTGTGTGTGTGTGTGTGTGTGTGTGTTTCCCCAATGCAGTTGTGTGCACGGGTTCTGAACTCGACTCCGCCAGCGTTGCGAAATACAGTTATATATGGTTTTAGTTGCTGGAAATTTGGTCAATTGTTTAACCGATATTTATTCTCTCTCTCTCTCTCTCTCTCTCTCTCTCTCTCTCTCTCTCTCTCTCTCTCTCTCTCTCTCTCTCTCTCTCCGCGAAAGAAGTGGCAATCAGTATCGGCCGCGTTGCACATCGCTGAATATTGATCCTCATGACAGCACGACACAGCGAGCTCAGGCGACTCCTCAGCGTGTAGGTGCTGTGTCGTGGAGGAAGAGAAACCTTGGGGGGAAGACAGGGGGGGAGGGGAGCAAGGAAGTGCTGGAGGGATAAAAAGGGACGGCAAGGTTGGGATGGGAGAGAAGGGATGGCAGGGGAGAAAGTGTGGGTAGATGTAAGAAAGTTAAGAAAAGGGTGCAGGGATGTGTGTGTGTGTGTGTGTGTGTGTGTGTGTGTGTGTGTGTGTGTGTGTGTGTGTGTGTGTGTGTGTGTGTATACTTCTGGGGGAGGGGAAGGGAGAGAGTTCAAAAGGAAGCACAGAGAAAGGCAGAGGTTTGTGTGTCTGGGAAAAAGGAAAACAGGATACAACAAAAGGAATAATGACATCAACCATAATACAATAATAATAACAACAATAACATAAGCAAAGCAACACAAGACACACACACACAACACAATGAAACAACAGACACACAAAGCAAAATTACATACACCCAAGAAGGAAGACAAGAAGGAGGAGAAAGAGGAAGAAGAGGAGGAGAAAGAGGAAGAAGAGGAGGAGGAAGAAGAAGAAGAGGAAGAGAACCTGAACAAATAATACCCAGTTAGAGGATGCAGCGGCGGACCTCTGCTCATCTAATCCTCGGCAGAATGAGGAGGAAGAGGATGAGGAGGAGGAAGAGGAGGTGGAAGAAAGGGAGGGGGGGAGGGAAAAAAGTAAGTCGAGCCGTGTTGAACTTTGAGCTTAAATGAAATTACCCTCGAGTTCCTTACTTCAACATGATACTAGGAAGTGAACAAATAAAGCGTGAGTGCGTGTGTGTGCGTGTGTGTGTGTGTGTGTGTGTGTGTGCGCGCGTGTGCGTGTGTGTGTGTGTGTGTGTGTGTGTGTGTGTGTCTTGGTCGTTGACTCTGAACTTAAAATAATCAACCGAGTGGAGCTTTGGGAGTTAACGAGTAAAAGCTGCGAGAAGGGCGGCCTTAGCGGGGAAACGATGGTAAGGGAAGGGTGTGAAGCTGTGAGAGAGAGAGAGAGAGAGAGAGAGAGAGAGAGAGAGAGAGAGAGCATGTGTTAGACTAAGTAGACTTAAATGTAAGAGACCAAGAGGTTGTTTTATTGTCACCAAGATAGTAAGAAACGTACTCTCTCTCTCTCTCTCTCTCTCTCTCTCTCTCTCTCTCTCTCTCTCTCTCTCTCTGAGAAAGAGTGAATGACTAAGAAAAGCACTTTCTTAAGCAGGCTATGTTTTACAGTAAAGAAAAAAAATGTCATTTAGACAACAAAGGTCAACAAGGGAAACAGTAAAGTGTCACAAATATAATGAGATTTTTCATGTTTGTTAACAAACATACTTCCTTCTCTCTTCACCTCTCTCTTCCTCCTCTTTTTTATCTCTTCCTTTATCGTTCAATAACTTCAAAATTTCAGAATTTTGACCTCCAAATTAAACTGACAACTAAGAATAATGGACTATCAATACAAGCTATACAGATACAGGCAAGGTATATTTTTTGCCCAGATCGATTCATCGACCATTTAAACAAACTTCCTGCAGAAGTGACAGATACATTGTTGTGACAGGAGTGCATCGAACAATCTAAAATGTACGTACAGGAAGTGCTTTATTTTGCTCTAACAAAGCACTCAGGTGTTTGACAGAAAGAATAAATCGTCATAGGAGGCAGCTCCATCATCAGCAAACGTACTTTATATAACTTGATCTTAGGGTTTTCTGTTTCCACCACTTCCTTACAATCTAGCTATACCCCGAATTCCATCATCCAAGTTACTATCAAGTCAGTACATCCATATAGTTTCCAAGCGACGCTCTTCTATATTTTCCCTCACAACACCTGTCACCAAGGGATATGTACGTGTATGTCTATTAAGAGCCCTCTCTATCCGCTCCCCTCGCGTCCTTCTACTCCCATCACCTTCGTTGCCGTTCCCTGAGCCGGTCCTCAGTCGCTGCCCCTCTGTCTCATTAAGCTCTCGAAACACCAGATTAAGTGTATGTCAGTTACAGGCTTCTGGAGCAGGAGAGGCGGGGGGAGGAGGGGAGGAAGGGAGTGGACAGTGTTTGTGAGTGTGTGAGTGTGTGTGTGTGTGTGTGTGTGTAACAGAGAGAGAGAGAGAGAGAGAGAGAGAGAGAGAGAGTCTGTGCCTGAAGGGAAAATGAAAGAGATTGACTACAAATGGAATTTTAATATTGACTAATTAAAACTTATAACCCAAAAGTTACGTAGCCTGGAAAACAATAACTCTCTCTCTCTCTCTCTCTCTCTCTCTCTCTCTCTCTCTCTCTCGCTTTAGTCGGGAAAAATACCAGATGGCAATCTCCCTAATTTCCTCCCTCGACCATGAGCCTCTTTCCTCTCTTTTCCTCTTTCCTTCTTTCCATTTAGCGATTTTTGTAGCTCCTCAGACGGATAAAACATGTAATTATGAAACACACACACACACACACACACACACACACACACACACACACACACACACACACACACACACACACACATAAATGAGACTCTCCACAACGCAGCTGAGAGTGAGGAGGAAGTTGTAGGCGAGAGAGAGAGAGAGAGAGAGAGAGAGAGAGAGAGAGAGAGAGAGAGAGAGAGAGAGAGAGAAAGGGGGGACAGCAGACCAATGAAGGAAGGGAGGGCAGGGAGGCAGGAGAGAGAGTAAAGGGAGCGAGAGTCTAAAGTTTAGCAGTAGCGCCAAATCTTATTACGCCCGTTCCCGAGACAACACAACGCTTTCCCGCCAGACAGACCGTGAAATAAAGAAACACACACTTCCCCGGGTCACGCTTTTCAGAGATTACATTTTTGTGAGGGATTAAAAATATATACAAGACGAATATTCTACCTTGGTAATTCCATGTTGGTCTCTCTGTCTCTGTCTGTCTGTTTGTGTTTTTCTGTTTGTGTTTTACTGTGTTTGTCTGTCTGTGTCTGTCTTTGTGTCTGTCTGTCTGTCTGTAACTTTGTGTCTGTGTCCTTCTGTCTGTGTCTGTTTTTTCTGTTTGTCTGTCTGTCTGTTTGTTTGTCTGTCTGGTCGTCTGTGTCTGCCCTCTCTCTCTCTCTCTCTCTCTCTCTCTCTCTCTCTCTCTCTCTCTCTCTCTCTCTCTCTCTCTCTCTCTCTCTCTCCCCGGAAATAAAAGGTTAACAAAGATTACACGCATTAAACGTGACAAATAACCGAAGAAAAGTAAAGAGACACAAGCTAATGATTTGGAATAAGTTTAAATCCTTTTCATGTGTTAATTAAGCTTTCATCCCTTGAGAACATTAATGCGTCTTCATACTCCTCGTTGAAAGGCTCTAAAAGAAGTACTGGATTAGACATTTGAATAATCCTTTTGAGTCTGGCGATAAATTATGGATACAGGCGACTCCTCAGATGTCACACGCGTCAAACTTTTACAATATCGAATAAATCGGTGAAATGCACTAATCCCTGCAGTCTTATGGGATTACAATGATCCGCATTAAGTTTTCATTTGTCCCTTCCTCCCTCCCTCTTTTCTCCTCTTCCCCTTTCCGCTCTTGTCTCGTTCCCTTATTTCGTGTGTCCTCTTTCAAGAACAGTCACAGCTAAATGACCTTTCTTTAAGCGCGAAATGAAAGACCTGACAATGAAAAAAAAAATAGAACGATAAGGAAATGAACAGACAATGCGTTCCTGTATAAAGAAAAAATAGTGTTTGTGTGAAAAAAACGTTCATCAGTGTTTGACCGAAAAAGAATATCTACCATCCCCCTCCAATGTCTGACCTTAAACGAGCCCCCACCAGTAAGTCCCCCAAAACCCACCCGCAGTCTGACCCAAAAAGTACCCACCAACACTCTGACCCCCAAAAAGTACCTCCTCTAGTCTTACCCCACAAAAGTACTCCCACCATCAGTCTGCCCAAAAAGTACCCCCACCATCAGTCTGCCCAAAAAGTACCCCCACCACCAGTCTGCCCAAAAAGTACCCACCAACACCGGTCTGCCCCCAAAAGTACCCCCACCACCATTCTGTCCAAAAAGTACCCCCCCCCCACACCAGTCTGCCCAAAAAGTACTACCACCACCAGTCTGCCCAAAAAGTACCCCCACCACCAGTCTGTCCAAAAAGCACCCCCACCACTAATCTGACCCAAAAGTACCCCCACCACCAGTCTGCCCAAAAAGGACCCCCACCACCAGTCTGCCCAAAAATTAACCCCACCACCAGTCTGCCCAAAAAGTACCCCCACCATCAGTCTGCCCCAAAAGTACCCCTACCACCAGTCTGCCCAAAAAGTACCCCCACCACCGGTCTGCCCCAAAAGTACCCCCACCACCAGTCTGCCCCAAAAGTTCCCCCACCACCAGTCTGCCCCAAAAGTACCCCCACCACCAGTCTGTCCAAAAAGTTTCCCCACCACCAGTCTGCCCCAAAAGTACCCCCACCACCAGTCTGCCCCAAAAGTACCCCCACCACCAGTCTGCCCCAAAAGTTCCCCCACCACCAGTCTGCCCAAAACTACCCACCACCAGTCTGCCCCAAAGTACCCCCACCACGGGTCTGCCCCAAAAGTACCCCCACCACCAGTCTGCCCCAAAAGTACCCCTACCACCAGTCTGCTCCCAAAAGTACCCCCACCATCAGTCTGGCCAAAAAGTACCCCTACCACCAGTCTGCCCAAAAAGTACCCCCACCACCGGTCTGCCCTAAAAAGTACCCCCACCACCAGTCTGCCCAAAAAGTACCCCCACCACCAGTCTGCCCCAAAAGTACCCCCACCACCAGTCTGCCCAAAAAGTACCCCCACCACCGGTCTGCCCAAAAAGTACCCCCACCACCAGTCTGCCCCAAAAGTACCCCCACCACTGGTCTGCCCCAAAAGTACCCCCACCACCAGTCTGCCCCAAAGTACCCCACCACCATTATGCCCCAAAAGTTCCCCCACCACCAGTCTGCCCAAAAAGCACCTGCACCACCAGTCTGCCCCAAAAGTACCCCAACCACCAGTCAGCACCCAAAAGTACCCCCACCAACAGACTGCCCCCAAAAGTACCCCCACCATCAGTCTGGCCAAAAATTCCCACT